>NC_056731.1:1826947268-1826963016 GCF_019279795.1 Protopterus annectens | reverse complement strand
TCTTCTCTCTATAAGGCACTATGTAGAGTCTGTGCTGCTGCCCACAGCTCCATTCATTGGTGAGTTTGAAATGGAAACATTCATCTTATTTTTTAGAAGTGGGTGGAACCCACAGAGAGACACAGGGAGAACATACAAACTCCAAACAGGCATTGGCCAGTGGTCAAGATTGAACCTTGTACACTAAACACAAAGACCTTAACCATTATGACCCATCTTGACCTCTCTTCTGGTACACTGTCTAACTCACTGAGTGAGTCATCTACCAGCTTATTGCCTTAGAACAAACTCCCGACAACTAACAGTACACACTATAAAATTAGTTAGGAACTCAACTAATTTTTGTCAGCAAAAATTCAACAGTCTCCTACAGGAAATAGACTGGACACCCCTTAAGCAACTACCCCTTAATGATGTTGTACAATACTTTAATACCACCTTCCTTCACATACTTAATACATGAGCGTATGAAAAGAATCAAAAAGAACTCAGCACCATGGCTCTCTAAGGAATGCAAACACCTGATGAAGCAAAGGGGCCTAGCCTAGTCAACCTGAAAACAAAACAAAAATGAACAAAATCATGTTAATTTCAAAACACTATGTAACAAAGTGAGAAAACTAATTAACAGAGATAAGAAGTCATATTATTCCCAGCTTCAAACTCCAGCATAAAATCAACCCCAGTAAATGTTGGCACTTCAGAAATATCTCTAATATTTTTCTAGGATCTAGGGATATTTTTCTTGTCATAGGCTCCCTAAGTCTGGCGACAACATTTTCTACTTTCTGTTGCCTTAGTCAAGGTACTTATTTTTTCTTTGTCAGTTTGCAATTGTTCTACTTTATATTCTGTGACATTTCTCTTATTCTGTAATACTTTAACTTTAGTCAGTGCCTGTAAATAATTCCTATTGCTTCTTAACCACATCTGTTTCTCTTGCATTCCTATAGTATTTTAAACTCCGTGTTCATTTTATTTCACTCAGTGGCTATTCCTTCTGAAGAAATTTCTGTCTTTGATAATAACTCTCAAATAATTTACACTATCCATACCTTACACTCCTTTCTTTTTAACAAATAGGTGGGAGAAATACAGTATCTCATTTTTACTTCATTACCCTGCATTTTTATCTTAGTTTTTATTAGTGCATGATCTGAAACAGTTAGTGGATGTGCATCAAAGACTTCAATTAAATACACATCATCATTATCATCATCGACCCTCCCCCCTTTTTACCATTTTCTATATTTGGTTGGTGTATCGTGTTAACTGTCACCATCTCTCTGTATTCAATGCCACACTCCTGCCATATTCAACACTCATGCCTGACTGTTGCAGATCTTCTATGGCACAATCTATTCACCTCTTTGCTACATAGTCTTGTTGTCTCTTGCCTTTTTCTCTCTGTTCCAAATCTTCTTCACCAGATTGTTCTCTGCTTTACTGCACATGTGCCCGAACCACTGGTTCTCCTTGATCAGTTGGCATAATTTATTTATTTATGTATTTATTTATTTGACATTTGTTTACCAGGGTAGTCTGACTGGGTCTACAGGACCAATTTTCAGCAGAGGCCCAGGGAGAAAATCTCCACATGCAGTGCAATACAAATACAGTGTAATCCAATACAATAAAATTACACTAGATATACTATATAAAAAATAAATTGAAAGAACAAACTGCTACAAGATGTTACAATATATTACTACACATCTAGACAATTCTATACAGTTAAAACATTACAGACATTAATAGTCACTCTCACCATACATGATGTAGACAGTGACCAAAAAAATAGTATGTAGGTAGTGCAATGTGTGACAGTGACTGTAATAGTACATGCAAAATAGAATGTTAGTTTCAGTTAGGAAAATAGCAGCCAGAAAGTTAGTGATGCAGATAGATAGTGAGAGAGAGTTAGGAATAGAAGCAATAAAGCCTGAGCAGTACCTTAAGGATATGGTATAGAAGCAGAGAAGGAATTAGAAAGCATTAGAATCTTGCAGTTTGTGAGGTATTGAAATGTGACAGAAGAGGAAGACCTGAGCATTAGGCAGGCTTTATGCAGGAACAGAGACATGTATTTTTGAGATTTTTTTTAAAAAGGCTTTGAAATGAGTAAGGCCAGGCTTAGACCTGGTAGCTAGAGGTAGTGGATTCCAAAGTATAGAGATAGAGTATAAATACAGAGAGTGACCACCTTTTCTTGTGGGTTTTGAGATAACTAAGAGATTTTTGTCTTCTGATCACAGGGATCTATTTGGTGTGTAAGGTGTGACTAGATTGGCTAGTGCAGGGCAGGCAGTAGGTTTGAAAATAAGGTTGTCCAAGATGGATAGCTGAATAAAGGCAAGTTGGTTGGGGAGTTCAAGCCAGTTTAATTCTAGGAGTGGTTTACAGTGGTTTTTTATTATTCAGAAAATTGAATCTAATATGAGAGGTGGAGATATTGTTAATTACACACTTGAAAATGAAATGAAATGGATTATTAGGCTTAGGGCGGACCATCATCCGGCCCTGAATGACAAGGTTCAGATCAAACCATTCCTAAGGAAAAGGAAACTGCGGGTACCTGAACATTAGGATTAATTTACTGCGTGTACTCCTTAGGTTCAAAAATAGCACCAGGTATATTTGGAGTTTTGAAAAATTTTTTACTAAATTTTTTACTTCTTTTACCTCAGGATTTTTTGAGTGTGATCAGGTGTATTTGTTTATTAGCCTAATGCTCTTTAGTGATGAAAAGAAACATGGAGTCTTCTTCATATGTACGTATTTATGGTATGGGTTGTTTCAGTTTTTAACTATGTTCATCATTAGACTCATGTATCTTGCATGCATGTACATTAAAATAGCTATTATAGTATTTTATAGTATTCATGATTTTTAGAGCTATGTTAATTTTTAAACCCATGTAATAGTACGTTTAAATGGTTCCTCTATGACATCTTGTCTTGACAACAACTAGGACGTGTATGTACAAATACTTGATGCCTTCATATACTTTAAATGTTTGTGTTCATAGACTTTCATATACCACCACGCCATGCAAAGAGAGTTGAATCCTTGTTCGTAACATATGTTATGAGGTTTACGCTATTTTAATGAAATGAGTGTTATTAAATGTAATGGCAGACCTATACACTGTGATGCAGCACACCTATATTGTACATATTATATCAGGTGTATGCAACCTATTGCTCATATTGGAATTATTTATTTGAGGTTTGCACAAAGAATTCACTTATATATATATATATATATTTTTATATATTTTATATATATATATATATATATATATATATATATATATATATATATATATATACAGTTTTTATATGCTTTTCATGGTACTTTTACTTACATGTTTTACTTAGATGCTTTAGAATTCTTATTTAATGATTCATATATATCCACACTTGGATCATGCATGATGATGAAGTATGCAAATGATGCCTGATGAATCTAGTGAATATTAGTTGTGAAATTTCTAGGTTATGCCTATGAATGGCCATGTTATACCTATACATTTATGAATTGATACCAGTCTTTATGAATCTGTGTATACAGCTACGTGACTTTTCTACATGCTTTGTTTTGCTGATGCATATAGATTCTGATATGTAGTCACGTCATGTTTTGTGTAGTTGTAGCCCTGGCTCTGACTCGTTTCAATGAAACGAGTGATGACAAATGCTTTTGTCTACTCCATATTCTATAAAGTTTATAAAGTTTTTAGAGTTAAGTTCTCAGACTTTAATGATTAATGGTCACTGAGAATGTGTTTATGCTTATGCTTATGTAATAATTTTGAATGTTAAATCCGGTTGCAATCGGAAACTATGTATAATTTATATCTTTTAATTTTTAACCAATAAGAACACATGTACTAGTACTTAAACAGGTGTTTGAAGTATTTTTATTTGTTATACAGTCTGAAGAAGCCGAATGGCGAAAGCGCTCACTGTTAATAAAAGGATTTTACTCCACATTGCTGTTTTAGCGTGGTGACTATTACGTATTGAAAGAAAGGATTTTGAAAAGTACTGTGATTATGCCGTTGTACACCAGCACACGTTGTTTTTTGGGTATTCATCATTATAAAGTGTTTAAGTCTATAATAGCTAAGGTAATAGTAAAAGCGTTGCCAAAATTGATAGATGAATCAATGTGGTTTTGTGGAGGGGAAGCAAACATTTGACAACATGAATACAACAATGACGATCCAGAGGGAAGCAGAATGTAAAAAAAATATCACTGCTGTTGGTGGGCCTTGATGCAAAGAAAGCATTCAACAGACTCAAAATAATAATGTTACTTAGTAGGATATATGAAGGATTGGAGCCAAGAATTAGAGTGGGAGGGTTCCTCCCAGTATAAGTTGTCTTTGAACACAGGAACCAGGCAGGGGTGTCCTTTTCTCAATTGTTATTTGATTTATATTTACAACAACTGACAAAGAAAATAATAGGCTCAGAAATTCAAGGGTATAATTTGTATGGTAATCAAGAAAAGTTGGTTTTATTTGCAGATGACATTTTAAGACAATTTCAGTTCTTTTCAGGAAATAAAATTAATGAAGGTAAAATAAAGCTTATAGCCATACATTATTTACCCACTCATGTATTGGTTCAGCAATACCAGTATTTATGGGGACATGATAAGACAAAGTAATTATGAGAACTGACTAGAACAGCTTCTGCTATCCAACTAAGGATATGTGGAAAGAGACTGACTAAACAAAAGAAAATGCAAAAACCTGTTATTTATGGATATGGCTAGTAAGATACAAATATTAAAAATGTTTTAGTCTCTTTAGTTTTATATACAGGTCAGGTATATTTTTATCAACCAGAGAAAAAGTTGTAGATAATAACTAATAAAGAGTTAAAGAAATTTATCTGGGAGGGAAAGTCAAGACTTAAGTGGGATAACGTCATCCTCCGAATAAAACAAGGTAGATTAGGAATATCTGATTTGAAGGAATATTTTAGAGCTATACAATTAAGGTTCAAATACATAACACAGGCAGAAGGTTTTATTTTAAACTGGAAAGGGATGATGATATAGCAGGAGGGGGGTCAAGAAGTAAGGAGAGAGTGTGGGAGTTTGGATGCAGATCCTTAAGGAGAATAATAACCACAATATAGAATATTATATTGATAAAGTTGTAAAAAGTATTCTATGAACTAAGCCAACACAGAAATTAAGAAGGCAGATTTTCCCATTAGGGGTGACTGCAAGCAGTGGTGCAGAAAATAGGCAAAAGGGAGCTGCAATTTACAGAGAAAAAAATGACTAATCTGATCTAAATTGCCTGGATATAGTATTGCATCATTAACTGCAGGTCTGTTCACTGCCAAAAGCAATTATTAGAAAATAAATATCAAAATTTAAACCAATTGTATTGTAAGTATTGAATATTGTAACAGATATAAAAGAACTGGACGAGGGATCTTTAGTAATGTAAAGCAGCAAATTGCATATAAATAAATGAAATTTGTAGGAAGAATATATACAGAATAATGTTCAGGAGGATCACTGAAAGACAGTTGTTAAAAGAATAATATGTGTAAAGGGAAAAAATATTAATACAGTCTGTTTTATTACCTTCTAATGTATGTGTGCACGCTTAAGTGATATTTTAATAAAGATGTTTAACATAGTAATGATAATAATAATAATAATAATAATAATAATAACCACTTCTGGTTTAATATTGTATAACTGTCTGCTATAAGACAGATTATTTGCAGTAAATACAAACATCAGCCTATGTTAATAAGTTTGAGTTATTTATTCTATGAAGATATCTGCTTCTAGGCACTTCTAAAAATATCCCTTCATTCCCTTGTTAATATGATATTTGAAGGTTATTGTTATGTCTTACTCTGATGAATTTATCCTGCTCTGCAGAAGTTGTGAACTACAATGAGGGAAAGCCATTGTACAATGTATTGAATGAGGATATTGGGAATATATTGATATATTAGCTCAAACATCAGGAAAGTCATTATAAACAGATTCAAATTAAAACAAGTTTGTTGTTTTCTGAATGCTTTGATGAATTTAGAAATCAAGAACATGGTGGGTTAAATCCTTAAATAATAATTTGTAGAGTGGCATAGAAATGTAATTGGTTTATTATTTATAGTCCATATTTCAAAGCAGTGTGTATATGATTTAAGTAACTGTCAACAGTTTGAACTGCTGACCGTTTATTTTTTGTTTATCAGGTCTCGATGTAATAAGAGTCATTCAATGAATATGAACACCATTCATTTAACCATTCATTCATTATTCACCCATATATTTGCCAATATCTATTCAGAATGGAGAACATGCTTCACACTGTCCTGGCAAACACTGGGATCAAGGCAGAGAATCAGCCTATTGTGGAACAGTCATACTCACTGACACATTGCACTAATACAAGCAAGCAATGTAGAAGATTGCTAGTTTACCTAAGTGCATTTCCTCCAGATGTGGAAGGAAACTAAAGCAGCCAGAAAAATCCCAGATGCCACTGTTTAATTAATATGCCAGAAAGCAAATTTATGCATGAGGAAGTTCCAGACTGTTTTCCTCTATAGAATAAGATTCTTTAGAACAAACCATTTTCCAATGTAAATATTTTCAGTAAAGGAGCAAGTTATTCTATCTGCTCAGCTGGTAAATGAAGGAAAAGACCAGGCAGGATGCAGAAACTGTTCAAAAATGATTGCCTTTCAAGCAGCTTTGGTCTTCTGAAAAATGGTAAAGAAAGGACAACCCCCCTCCATAGTAAGGTCTCAATCTGCTGTGTAATCATGTCAAGAGTAATCAGTAATGTGGCCTTTGAATCGTGAAGACTGTGGATGCCTAAATAAGCTAGCTATTTCCCCATTTTAAAAAGCATTGCTTATAAACGTTATCTGAAGTTGTGTGACTTAACATTACTTTGTGTGGCTTTAGCCCTGACTTTTCTAGTCTGACAGTGCCACATTAAGTTAAAATACTAAAAGGGAGTCATATGAATTAGTTTAAGCTTCAAGAGAGTAGCACCCTTTACTCCTATATATTAAACACCCATGCATAACTAGACTTCACTCAAACAGTCACATCCATCTATCGTAATCAGTCCATCAAAGAACGACTAGCACATACGAATTCAAAAAGAAATCTGCTTTCATTGGCCTGAGCTGAAATATTTGCCACTCCCTCCAACATAATTTGCTCCCCTTTCATACCAGACATTTTCTTAAAATTTCCCACATTGGTTTAATCAGCAAACTGTTCTCTAAATTTGAATAACTTAAACAACCTAAAGTTATGAGATAGCTAAGTTTCTTAGGCTCATGCAACAAACATAAAACCTGCCCTCTTCAGCCATAAGCATTATATTCTAACTGATTTTCTTGCTATAAATTCTCCAGCAAATAACCTACAATATATTGAAATTCCATTGTCAACCTCGCTGTAAAAAATAATCACTCATCCCTTTTTTAAACCAACTTCATTACTTTTTAAACACATCAAACTCTTATGCTAATTATGTACAATTAATACTTTTATCAATAAATGAATCAATATTTCCAAATATTTGTTAAATATCTGTGTTGATTTAAAGATGCACATTTGGAAAAATAATTAAATCTTGAATATGGACAATAACCACAACAAACTCTACTCATAACTAAAGAAATATTATCTTATAAAATGTGCTCTGTATGACATGAAACTAGTTTCTTACTTGTTTTTAAGATTTGTTTCCTATATATTATTTACTTAGAATCATGAATCCATGGATTTGGGTCAACACATTCTGACCACTGTCAGTGTTTTGGTGCCACTGGTGATGTCAGAGACATTGGCCTTTGACTCCTCTGCTCATTATCACAGCTAGCTTCCTTCATGGCTCTAGGGGCCCACTGCAAGCATCTTCTGTCTCTTCTAAGGGACAGATGGATCCATCAGTGGAAGCAGCTTTGTTGGTTCCACTGGAGGTTGTCTCAGCCTTCTAGGTGTTGGGAATGATTATTTCAGTGATTCAATGGATAATTGAATAGACTAACAAACTTACAGCCTACATTGGCCAATGTAAAGTTTGCCTAATAGGCATCATTGCAGTACATAGAATTTAAAAAAGTTATCTAATGCCCATTTAAGTATTGATAAATCATTTGCAAGTCTTAACATTTTAAGTAATGAATTCCACATCCTTCATGCCCTAATATGAAAGAAAGACATTTTTAACTTTGAAATGGAAATAGGAATTCTTGCATCTAACTTGTTATTCTTTGTACCAATTCAGTGATCAATAAGGTAAGTATCTAATATGACAGCCAATAATTAGTTATTAAGACATCTATATATCATAATAATATCACCTCTTAGAAACTGGTAAGCCAAAGAGTACAAAGATAAATATAGCAGTCTTTCTTTACAGGATAAGTTATAACAGCCATCTATCTGTCTGGTAAAGGTTTTCTGAATCCATTTCAACTTCTTCAGTTACAAAATATTTAATGCACGTAAAGGACCCCCATACCCAATAACAGGTCTTATATTTGGTAAATAGATATTTAGTAACACCTGACTATCTCTGCTTGAGAAACATTGAAGTACATTCCTCATAAAATCATAACACTTCCTTAACAATGTTTGTCACATTAACTTCAAAGTTAAGATTTGTATCTACCATGACACCCAGATCTCTCATTACCTCAGAAGAAACACAAATTTGATTGTCCAGGGTGTAAGGATACTGATTATTATTATGCTCAAAATCTCATACCTTTGGTTGTTGTCAATTCATATAGTTATCCAAGTAAGATTGCAACACATACCAATCTCTAGCATTACTAATTGCCCTGTCTTAATATCTTTGGTGAACTTACTTAACAATAAACAGTTACATTTTGGACATTCTGATATCACTACTCCAAATAATAGTGGTCCCAAGACCGAACCTTGAGGCAGTCCCTGCCATCAATCTATACATGAAGTAGGAACTTTTAATTCTCACTCTGTAGGCTCTACCAAGTAGCCATTTAGATACATAGTGAAAGTTGTTATAACTATTTCACGGGGAATGGCATCCAAAGCTTTAGCCAGATCCAAAAACACATAATCAGCGGTTAATGAATTATCCAATGAGTTAACAGTCTGCTCATAAAAATGTATAAGATTAGTGACACATGAAAGGAATCCATGTTGCTATATATATATATATATATATATATATATATATATATATATATATATATATATATATATACGCGTGCACACACACACACACACACACACACACACACACACACACACACACACATATATGGATTCACTTTATAATCACAAAATACTAAAATACTGAATTTTAGTATCTTGAGACTATAAAGCCAAAAGCTCAAAAAAACGACACCCACAACTGCAAAATTCAAAATCCTGATCATTCACATACACACACCACCACACAAACAAGCACATATACACCTACCTAATGACACTACAACAAAGAAAACAACACACACAAACACAACATAACAAACAAACACACCTACCCTACCTATAAGCATTGGCAAGACACCCTGTACTCTCAAGCTACTATATATACTAACTCCGAGGTAGCACTAAACACACAAACACATAAAACTTATCATTGCACACACTCACACACACTTAAATCCCTACCCAATACCCTTACAAAAACACCACTTACCCGAATCCCCAGCTAAAACCACAAACCACAACGCACGTCACGAACGTGACAACACAATGGCAGATTCAACATTTCTGCATTTGATATTATGCAGTTTCGCTTAACTGCACTTTCAACTTTATGGTCTCGAAATACTAAAATTCATTATTTTAGTATTTTGAGATTATAAAGTGAAACTATATATATATATATATATATATATATATATATATATATATCCCCTACAGAAGACCGACAGCTCACAACACCGACACCCACATTGCCGACACCAAAAGCCCGACACATGAAAATACCAACAATGGTGAAACGGTAAGTCTCCATAGTGCAGAATGGAAATATTTCTATTCCTGCACTGTAGTGCAATCTCGGAGTTGGTATATTAAAGTTACGGGGGGGGGGGTATGGAGCAGTATCGCTTTTGTCGGTATTTCGTGTGTCGGCGATGTGGGTGTCGGTGTTGTGCTGTCGGTCTTCTGTAGGGGATCCATATATATATATATATATATATATATATATATATATATATATATACATATATATATATATATATAAGAACTAAAGTCCAGAACTTGCTTGCAGGAAAGCCACAGTGTCCTCTCAAAGCACTTACCCAATATGCAAGTCAAACTAAAAGGTCAATAGTTCTCTATCATATATCCTGGTTTACTTTTCAAAATGGGAAGTGTTTTAGCTTCCTTTCACAGTTCTGGAACAAATGCTTCCTTGAATGATTTTTGGAACAAATAACTTAAACATGGAATCAATTTTTCAGATATTCTTTTTAAGAAGTTTCCATTAAAAACATTAGGTACCAGTGTTGAATTCTGATTTATTTTAGATAAGGCTTCCTTTACCATTTGCTTATTCATATTGGGACAAGTGTCTCTAGCATGGGTAAATCATTTCTCAAGATCTCTTGTGAATAATTACTAAGCAAACCATCTGCAAACAAGTTCACTATTACAGTTGAATCAGTGATTAAGACCCATCTTTCAACACTATACTGGAAGAGTCATGTAGACTATAATGTCTTAAACGTTTAAATAAACCTTTGTTATTATTCATCAAATTAGCTGTTAAATGTACCTCATAATTAGATTTACTCTTTTAATAGTCATGAGGTACATTTTTTCTGAATTTCTTGTATATGTTCCTATTTGAAATCTTCTCCCCAAACTTAGCTTTTTCCTTCTTAGTTTGCATATCTATAAACTCCTCCGGGGATGTCTGTCACCCTTACAAGGTGTTTTAACTCCAAGCGGTATATGACAGTCTACCAAATGATTATCAAAATTGTCAAAAACCTCCCAACTCTCACTTACATTTTTACTTTCAGTGCTAGCATACCAGTCTGAAGTTTCAATAGCCTCCTTAATCAACTCAAAATCTGACTGATAAAATGTTTTCACTATTTCATAACGTTTCACCAACTTAAGACATGTGAAAACAACATTAAAACTTACACTTAAGTGATTCAGACTTCCCAACTCAGGAACTACGTTACAAACATCCACATTTGGTCTCTTACAGATCCAAACAATATCTGATAATTTAGTTCCTCTAATTGCTTCATTCACTATTTGAATATAACCATTTGTCGATGTAGCAGAAGCTACCCAGTCTACCCAGTCTACATTAGAAATGTTTGGGTCTCCAGCAATTAAATCCACCTCAACCAGAAAACTCCTCCTAATAAGATTGAAAAGTTGCTCATCCATCTCTGTTGAAATTCTAGGTGATCTGTAAAATATTACTATATCAATTTTTGTTCCACTGACATTAATACTCACTATGAGAAGTCCAGAGACCATGTCATTACATTTTGTTCAAGAAGAAGCCCCATACCCCCCCCCCCCCCAGCAACCTCTGCAAAGAGAAAAGGCAGGAACCACAAAAAACAAGTGAATGTAACTTGAAACTGGAAACTTCATAAAACATGGACTGAGGACGAAAAAATAATAATTGCGGATTTTTATCTGTTAAATTATCTAAGCACTTTCACCTTCTGTCTGAAGGCTTTGTCAGAGATAAAAACAAACACAGAAGTACTGATTTTATATAACTGATATTCTACAGAAACAACCAATAGAAATAATGTTTCAATTAGCGACACAAAAATGTAGCTTCTTAGAATTTAAAGTGCATATGCTCTGTTATCCACACACATTTTTTGCACCAATAATTGTGTACTAAAATTGTATAATGAAAAAGTTAAAATGTATATTTGAAATTGAAAGTTTTAAAAATTAAAAATTAAAAATAATGACCTATGTCCATATATTACTTTAAAGTTTCTGCTCTCTTTTTAATTATATGCTTAATAGATACTTTGTCATTAAGACCAGGTCTTTTTGTAGCTTGTAAATGCAACTGCCATTAGAGTTCTTTCTTTCGTAATAGGAGTTCTATATTGCCTCCCCTATCAGAAGTGTGAACTCTGTCTAAAACAAAAAATGAAAATCTGTTGCAATTACAACATTCTAATGTATACCTGAAAAGTGCATTAGTGGATTTACATTTCTTAATATCACAGATGTGTTCATTTATTCTTTCTTTCAACATTCTATTCATTTTCTCTATATAGAATGCTGTGCAAGATGTACAAGTAGCTAAGTAGTCAACAAACTTGGCAATACAGTTGCACATTCCTGCACTCTTTAATGTTCCATCAAAATTGTCTACTGATGCATCTGGACATTAATTAATAAATTTGCACTACTTACAAAATCCACATAATTCTAGATTTCTTAACCCTGTGACTGTTACTGTCATTGGTATTTTCAAATGTGTTTCTTAAGTTTTGTCCTCCACTGTATGTGATTTTAGGTTGTATACCCAAAATTTGCTTTGTGTCATCTAAAAAAACACTGTCCCATTTATCTTGTAGAATTTTTCTTATAACTGGGGCTTGAAAGTTGCCTTTAATTAACATAGCACCTATCTTATCTTTGGTGCTACTTTTGTTAGTGATTGTGTAACTAAAACTAAATCAATAGCAGTGTTGACCCATAATATGGGTGCAAATTTAATTTCTCTTCCCTGGAGTATTTCCTCTCTAATATTTTCTACTAGGGAGTTAGGGTACCCTCTCTTGTAAAACATCTTGCATAGTTTTGTCAATTCAATTTGAAACACTATGTCTGGAGAAACCAATCTAGAGAGGTGTACCATTTGTCCCTTTATTAGGTTTCTTTTTTGATATGTACCTAACCAGGCATATCCAACAATTGGAATGTCCACAGAGGTTCTTCACTAAAAGAATACAGTACTTAAAACATCCTATGAGCCTCAAGGATCTAGCCCTGTAGTATGTTTCCTACAGGCTTTTGAAGGGAGATCTATGCCTGGCATACAGGGCATTGTCAGACCCCACTCTGATGGACCTCCTTCATATCTGCAAAACAAACAGCACCAGAATTACCCATTCTAAAGAATTAAACCTTGCCTGTGATATAAGTAGGACCTGCTAGAGAGACAGGTATGTATCCCAGATATTACTCCATCTCTGGAACAGGCTCCCCATCCATGTTAAGCAGAGTTCCTTCCTAACCCAATTCAAGTGTACCCTGGACAAATGGATGTGGAACAGGAAAGTCATCCCTGGTTTGACACCTATGTTTCTAATAGACACAGGCAGCCTATAAATGGTTCATCTCCCAGGCCTACCTTGTAAATGTTTCAGCTCCCAAGCTCTTGCTTCACTTATCAAGGGTATCAGAACTTGTCAGAGATTTGAGATGCAAGGCTAAGCTTAAAAAGGCCCTTGTGGTTGTCAGCCTAGTAAACACTTATGAACCTATTAAAAAGGATGACTGCTACTATAGTGGAGCAAAACATTTGAATATGTGTCCTTCCTATGTATGTTTGAAGTATAACATTTCCGTGTATAATTTTTGTAAACAGTAACATCAAGGTAGTTGATTCTGTCAATAACATGAGACCATGTGAATTTAAGAAAGGTAGTTGATTTCTGCAATTCTTCTAAGAATACTTCAAAACTATTTATGTCTTCCTTCCACATAAGAAAGATATCATCTAAAAAGCTGAAGTACCTTAAAAAAAATTATAATGGGGTGAAGTGAATACTTTTTGGTGTTCCTAATCAGCTAGAACCAGGTTTGCATAGGTAGGAGCACACCTAGCTCCCATGGCTACACCTGCTTCTTGATGGAAATATTCACCATTGAAGTGTAGAAATTATTATTCAACACTATTTTAAAGAAATAATATACTGACTTCATTAATGTCAATTCATCCATCATGTAACAGGATGTTCTGAAACTGCTGCAAACCTGCTAATGTGGGATGATACTAAATAAATTTACAACATCAATAGTAATGAAAATGATATTTTCTTCAAATGATGTACTATTCAAGAGTTCCAGTAAGTTCCATGAATCATGAAGTACATGCTTCTCCTTTTCAACTAAACCCTTAGCATGTACATCTATGGACAAAGGTAGTGGTTCAGTTTTTGATCTACTTGCTGATAATATCAGTCTGAGTGGGGGATTTTCTGGGTCTTTGCGCATGTTGGGTATACAAAAGATAGATGGTATCATTCTGCACAAAACTGAATGTTTCATTCATAAGGAATCCCTGTTGGACTAAATCTTCTAAATTATAATCAATTTTAGCATGAGCTATGCTGATTTCATTTCTTGAAACATGTCTGTATGTGCGTTAAACATCTTACATGAGTACATGAAATATTGAAATAGTCCATTTTAACTTCCCCACCCCTCCTTTTCATGTTTCGTAATAGTCCATTATAACTACCCCATCCCTCCTGATCATGTTTCGTAATAGTCCATTATAACTACCCCACCCCTCCTTATCGTGTTTCGTCACTCTTATGTTCTTGTTGGCCTTGATCTATACCAGCCTTGATCTATACCAGCAGTTTCCTTTCATCTGAGTTGAAGTTGTCAATGTCTCTTGTTTTACTTTGTAAGACACGTCTAAAGTTACTTCTGCAGATCCTCTCCAAAACTGATACTGTAGGGCAACTAGGGGTAAAAATGTGCTGTTCCTTTATAATAATGAAGCAGTGAAGGGTATGTTGGTAGTAAAGTTTGAAAAAATATAATTAAATTTAATTGTCAAACATAAAGCTTAAAATATATTAAGACTTGCATGCAATTTGTTGTATGATAGTTCACTATGTTTGCTACTTTTACTGCTTTATTTCAGAGCTCATTCTGCAAAAGATATTTGTGAGGCAGCTACTTGGTCCTTCATACATAGCTTTATAAATCATTAGAATTTGGACGCCATTTCCAGAACTAGAGTTGCCTTCAGTGCATCCATTCTGAAGAGTTTCCTGTCATGATATCACACTGGGATATATGTAGTTGGGATTTTGGGCCATATGGCAGATCAGATGGATGAAATGGCTGGACTATGAAAGTTATGTACTGACCATAATGATAAATCCTTTCATTCCAGTCTGCCCAATATGACAACCTACCTTACTTCCTCCTTGTAGCATAAAAGGACTGAAGGACCAGAATCTCTTAATGCCGGAGGCCATATTAAATATCAAAATGCTGTTATTCATGCCCTAAACTAGATCTGAGATAACTAAAGGGACAGATGGATTTTGGGGAAGAAGATACAGATAGATAGATAGATGGATAGATAGATGGATGAATAGATAGATATTGGGGAACTGAATATGGACAAATCCCCCTTTGGTCAACATCTGTTCAGTTGACTGGTGAGTAGTGAGACCACACAATACTTAGAAAGGCAGGGAAATATGCCAGTCTCTGAGACTGTGTGATCTTAAGTTAGTGTGTGTGTGTGTGTGTGTGTGTGTGTGTGTGTGTGTGTGTGTGTGTGTGTGTGTGTGTGTGTGTGTGTGTGTATATATATATATATATATATATATATATATATATATATATATATATATATATATATATATATATATATATACTTACAATTAGTATGGTATTGATAAGGAATTTTAGCCCTCCTACAAAAATTATACTTTACTTTGTTGTTTTTAGCGCTATGTTTCTGCATGTAACCAAGGGTTTT
>NC_056731.1:1826918812-1826946768 GCF_019279795.1 Protopterus annectens | reverse complement strand
GTGTGTTTGTTTTTTGTGGGGTTTTGGGGGGCAAGTGTTTACCTTATCCTCTTGACTGTCTAGTTCAGTCTTGGGTGAAGAGAGCTTTGCTTCCAGTTTGGCAATATAAGTGCATCTCTCACAAGTTGTAGTGTTGTGTGGTGGGAAGAGACGGTTGTCTGTGTACATGAGGCAATTGCTGCATTGTCCCAAGCATAATTTTATACATACATATATATATATATATATATATATATATATATGTGTGTGTGTGTGTGTGTGTGTGTCTTTAAAGCAATGCATACCCCACACAAATGCACTTATACACACTTACTGGTGTTTATATATGCTTAAACCTGCTTACTAGTGCCTTATTCATTATGACACTGACACTTCACTCCAGTTCACTTTTAATTGTTATTTTGCAAGTTATACAGTAGACAGATGTCAAAATATGTTCATGTACAGATTACCGATGGTAAATGGTATGTGATGCAGTGGGATTCGGAAAATGAATGTCTATTCATTAGGCAGTTGCTCTAACCAATACACTATTGCTGTGCTGCTTCATTTGCATATATACCCATATAACGATGACTCCTGGCTCCACAAACACCCACCCCAACGCCTCCCTAACGCTGCAGTCATCCATTCTCCAGGTGAATTTGCAGTGTATCCACACCACTACACACTGGCCACTCCCAACTCCTGTAGACCCATCCCATCGGTTGACTCACTCCACGTATCCTCAGAACTCCCAAAATTTTAGTCCACAGACATTGGTGACATGAGCGATCAAAAGGACACTATTTGCAAAGTTTGGGTTGTCCCACATGGGACATGCATGTCTTTATGTCAAGATTAGACTCTATACTTCATTACATCCTTACTCCCGTTAACATTACACTACAATAAATTAATAAGTATGACTATGTGGTAACGCACACGTTACACACGAGAGCCTAATTATATATGTGTTTGGTGTATTTCTTTTACAAATAGACCAGTTTAGTAACTGCCGTTGTCGTAGCAGGCAGATCACAGGAATGATTCCATGTGTGAGAAAGTCCTCACATTTGAATTTTTCAGCACAGCACTGACTTCGGACATTGTACACACTTCTGTGTTTCAGCAGTTTCATCCCTTCCCTCTTATGCACAACCTATTATTCTATCTACTGTCAAGGTTTGTAAGGGCACATTCATGTTATTTATGTCTGCAAATGGAATGAATGTGTTACAGAGAATGTACTACATATAGATGTCTGCATGTGTGTATGCATATATACTTATAACAAACTCACTGACCTCCACAAGGTGGTCCAATTAGAACCCGCCCATCCATCCTTGGCACTCCTGTATCCATAATTTCATACCCATAGTTCCTCCACCCCACCTGAGTTCAACATACACACATACCATCCATTGTTCAGTTGCTATCGCAGCCATGACACACCTCCACACATTGCCCTCTCCCGAGCGTTAGGGGCCCTACACATATGTTGTCCCAACCCATGTATTCTCAGGCTCTCCCACCATTTAGTCCTTGAACATACCTGCCTTTCCTTGTGTAATGGTCGGATGGCCAAACATTCTATCAATTTTTTGGTAGCCCCACCAGGGACTACCCTCTGATTGTAAAGTAGACTTAGCAGATCAACAATGTTACTCCCACTGGTAATATCCTGCATGTGATGTGAGTAGCAGTGTTTTGCTCACTCCTGCCCGGATTGATATGACATATGCTGACAGGGTTATATAATACTGGGGTTGCTGTTGATTCCTTTCTCATTCCTTTTGTATGCTTTATTGTTACATTGTTCATTCTTCATATATATATATATATATATATATATATAAATATATGTGTGTGTGTGTGTGTGTGTGTGTGTGTGTATATGTATATATGTATATATATATATATATATATATATATATATATATATATATATATATATATATATATATATATATATTATATATATCTGCACATACTTATATACATTTCCTGTGCTGGGCACTGCTTAGACCAGCGCAAGCACACTCAAACTTGCTTACTGGTACTTATATATGTTTACTGCTGCTTATTTGTGCTTACCCCTGCTTACTAGTGCCTTATTCATTATGACAGTGCCACTTTGATTGAATGATATTTAGTTAAACATCTCATGCGATACTCATATCAGTTTTACAGCCAAACGACATTCATTCCACATGGAAAATTATATGTGCTATTGTTGGGCTCGAACCGTGAATGCCTGTTCATTAGGCGGATGCTCTAAACACTACATTGTTGATGTTTACGTTGATTCCGCATGTTTTTCTCTATTTGAATGATTTTGATGTGTAAGCTACGCTCAGCGGAGGGCAGCGACGTGCAAACACACTGCCCTTTGCTTACGCCTTCGATATTGCAGCAATACAAATGTATAATATGTATAATATGGACACGGGGAATCTAATTGTGAAAGTTCTAGGGACGGGGTTCAACATTCCACTACGTTCTTGTATGTTTACTACTTCAGTTTTATTTCACTGTTTGTGGACATTCTTGTATGCTTAACCTACATTTCGGTATCCACGGACACTGAATTTCTGACTTACTATTAAAGGCGGGCTATAATAGTAAGCATAGTAGGTTGTGCAACTGTCAGGGCATGTCTACGCCTACATAGAGCACTTGTACACGCCCCCTGTACTCTTGCATGTTTCCTGTGCACATCGAGGGTGCGACGGCGTGCCCTCATACATATTCATATGGCGCTGCTGCACCATCCTTAATGAGGACGCTCGGCGCAACGCTAAAACTGTCCTTGCGCTGAACTCCTTGAATCCCAGAGCATGTAATTTTTGCACCCAGATATAATAGTAAAAACAAAATGAAAACTTTCACTGAGTGACCTCCCAAATCTCTTCTATCAGACGCATATGGGATATATGCAAATGATCCTTATGAACATCAGGTGTTTCAGCTAATTGGTGATTCTGAATGCCCATGACTTGTTTCATCATTTTAATGGAAAGTTGCAGGCCAATAAAGCCAAACCCCAGTAGCTATGGATATGCATATTTCGGCCTTGTTATGACCTCATCAGCACAGCACAAGCAGAGTGTTAATACAAAGCAGATCTTCCCCTCTTTTATTTGGGTACCTGCAAGAATTTTTATTATATTCGAATATATTTGGTGATTGGCTTTTATCATAATTTTTGCACAAGCCTTACAATTCCTACCAGTTTGCATTTTTTTTTTAGTTATTTATTTATTTTTGCTTTTCCTCCCTTCTTAAACTCTGTTACTATTTTTATTATTAGTTTCATAAGTAAGTAATAGGCAATCTGTCTCCAGGCCATTTCAAGCCTAGCCAAGCAAATCATATTGAAAACTTCCCTCTAGCCACCAGAAATGTAAGACAAGACAGACCAGGAAAGAATTTGAGGCTTCCAATCCAATCATCTAAGTTTGCCTTGAAGGTGGGAAGGGTGCTGATCTGCTTGGCATATAGTGGGAGTTTGTTCCAGAGGTAAAGGGTATATTGGGATATGAATCTATCATGCCAATGTGTCTTATTTATCTACTGATGGTTTAGTTCCTTTAACCTAGTATTTGATATACCACTAGTTTTTTTTTTATTTATTTTATTTTATTTATTGACATTTGTTAACTGTGTTAGTCCAACTAAGCCAGGGGCCCATTTTCTGTGGAGACCCGAGGAGAAAAGCTCCAGAAGTATTGCATATTTTTGCAATAAAAATCAAATCAAAAAATAAAAATGAATAAAAAATTAAAAGCACTATGAACCATAATAAGAAAATCAACAGTTAGAGAATATCTGTACATAGAGCAGGTTAAATAACAATTGGCAGGTATAGAGAATATCACACATGAACTACATACAAAAAGATAAATCATTCATTCAATCAATTTTTTTTAAATAAAGATATATATGTATCTCTCTCTCTCTCTCTCTCTCTATATATATATATATATATATATATATATATATATATATATATTGTTTGTTTGTTTGTGTCTTTCGGCTTTTCCCGGTTAGGGGTCGCCACAGCGGAACTCCGGTCCGCTAATGATTGGTAGTGGATTTTTACGTTCCGGGTTACCAGCCCTGATGCACACGCCCCATTCACGTATGCCTCCACACAGAAGACGCTCTAGCTGAGAATCGAACGGGACAATGTCTTGCTATGAGGCGACAACACTACCGCAGCACCACCACCGTATATATATATATATATATATATATATATATATATATATATATATATATCTATATATATATATATATATATATTTTTTTTTTTTTTTTTTTTATAGAAAGATATATATGAATATATATGCAATGGAAGTGTCACTTATCCCTTGAACTAATGAAACTTTGGCTTGAATTACTTATCTGAATATACTTCTTCATACATACTTTAACTCTAATCCACATAAATACACATCTGTTTTATGCACATTTTAACTCTAAAGATTATTTTGTTTAGATAACTGAAATACATTTACATAAATACAATTAGCATAATGTATATCTACTATATAAAGAAATATTGACGAAAAACAATAATCTTCACTTTTGGCCTTGGTAGTTCTCTATTTTTCTTGATGATCTTAAAATGTGTATGTACCAACCCAGAACTTGCAAATAGACAATTATCATCCCAAGTCACTACTGGGATATTGGAAGAGCCAATTTAATGTCCAAGGACCCCTTGATGTGTCTCTTCATACAATTAGGATCTTCCATTTCCCCCACCCATCTCTGACACAAGCCTGGGTGACAGATGTAATGATTCTTATGATTGTATTGAAAAACATGCATTCTGGAATACCAAACTGAAAATTATTCAAAAATCCAAAATTGGCAGAATGTTTTCTATAACAATATCTGCAAAGCACAAAAAGCAATAACAGGTCCTTAAAGTAACATTTGTAGCTTTAACAATTATAAACTGATAGCATTGCTTGTTATCTGCATAAAATAAACATATTTTACTAATAAATTCTTGTAAGTCTGCAACCAAACTGATACTGTAGTATAGTGAAATAAACCTATGTTAAATAAATTCTTGAGGTCTACAAATGAGCTAATAATGTACTATAGTGAAATTGAAAGGCTGTAGCTTAATTATTAAAACAAATGGAAACCTCAGTGACACTGTTTTCCTTGTCATAAACTCTAATAAAACTAAAGTAATAATCTGACTCTAATAAATTTTCAGCATTTTTTCCATTTTAACACAGTTATAAAATTAATCTTAACTGCTGAATGTTCTATGTTTACTCTGTGACCCTGAGGTCATTCATCACAAAATAATTTATTTAGTATGCAGGTCTCCTCCCACTGCTTTACATGCAGTTGTTCTTTCAGCTGATGTTATTTAACTCTTTCAGTACTACTGAATGCTGTAAGGCTTTACCATACCGTCTACAGTTTTCTTGGATAAATGGTAAGAACTGTTACTGCTTAAAACTGGCACTAATAATATTTAACTTATCTTTACCATACTTATGACATACAGTACTCTCTTTAACTCAGCTTGCTGAGCTGGCCTGTAATCTGATAACTCAGTTACATAAGTCTGTGCCTCTGGTGTGCTCTGGCAAACTGCAATTTCTGTATGAAATACATAAAATCTTCAACTGTTTACTTATACAGATGTTTTACTAGAACTGAATTGATCTGATTATAGGACTTTACTTGTATGTCCTTTACAAGTATGTGAAGTTTCCTCATGCAATAAAATTACACCACATACTTTTCTGCCATGAGATGCTGCACTCTTTTTTTGCATGGGATCTGAAATTTTGACTGCACTGTCACTTTTAAAAATGCACATTGTCTTTAAATTCCATGTTCTATAAAAGTAGCATAATGTCATTTAATATCTATAAACTATCTTGTCTCTTATCTGTACCAATATATTATTTATGCATTGCAACTCTTTATTACCATAATTCAAAGATCCTAGCAATGACTGCTAAAACAAAACAATAGCAAAAAAAAATCATTTGCCAGCTTTGTAACTGTAAACCATTTATTCTGCAAATTTAAAAGTCCCAAAAAACCCACAAAACTAGTAATAAAATGTCTCTGGGAAACAGCACAGTGAAACAGAAACTGGTATCAGCTCAATAAATATGGCATAAATACAAGGACACTTTACGCAAAATACAAAAACTTTTATTACCATAAAATAGGCGTTACTAAGCACTTTCATCCCACATCATTCACGGAACTTCATCAGAGTAACCTACAACAACACAGGATGCACTTTATAAAAACAAAACCCTGCAAAAATACATTGTAACCTCCACAGAGAGATGCAGTCCATTTAAAGGAACAGCAACATAATTTAACATTGTTTCCATTGCGGAACTATGAACTAGGTCACATAAAAAACAAAATGAACTTCAAATCCCCTACAATAATTTAATTTCTCTACAAATTTCTGAACCAACTAGTTAAACAACCGTGAGTTGGAAACTCGGCTGCATCATTGTTGTCACCTCTATTGTTCCCTTGCTGAACACCCGGTTGTAACTGAGTTTTATTGTGTATGTGATGTACTTGCATACAAGAGGAGGGCCATGGAAAATACAACTTGAATGTAAAGATGCTGAGTGGCAGATCAAGACCAATGCCACTGGCCCCAATGGATATGAATGATTCCATCTCCATTTCCTGTTTTCTTAGACTGAGAGCACTATCGTATTAAATCAATACATGGTATTACATTATTATTATTTAATGGTTTAATCAAATTTTAGTAGTTTTCAATTAAGGAATTTGTAGAGAAATTAAATTATTGTGTGGGATTTGAGGTTCATTTTGGTTTTTATGTGACCTAGTTCATAGTTCAACAATGAAAACAATGTTAAATAAGGTTGTTGCTGTTCCTTTAAATGGAATGCATCTCTCTGTGGAGGTTAAAATGTATTTTCTCAGACTTCTGTTTTTATGAAGTGCATCCTGTGTTGTTATAGGTTACTCTGATGAAATCCCATGAATGATGTGGGATGAAAGCACTTAGTAACAGCTATTTTATGGTAATATATTTTTTTTAATTTTGTGTCAAGTGTCCTTGTATTTATGACATATTTATTGAGCTGATATCAGCTTCTGTTTCACAGTGCTGTTTCCTGGAGTCATTTTATTATTCTATGAATTTAACTTGACTGTCATTTCTGGTATACCATACACAGCATGTGCTTCCATAATGGTAAATACTTATACCAATTTTAAATCTAGCTCTAGTCTGAAACTGTTATCTTTTTTTTTTTCTTACTGGCCACAAAAGTGAGTTCAAATTTCCTTTCCAGTCCATCTTTTCTTTTCTGGGAATAAGATACTGTTTCTGAAAATGTGCTAACTTGTCTGCCTGCACTTCACCTCTGGCAAATGAACCGGAATTTATTTGATCTTTAACCCTTGAATCTGCATGTTACTGTCATAACCAACTTTTCAAATTCTGTACATCATTTGCCTAATCTAGTGTTCACAAATTTTTACAAGTGTCATCGGTGTGCACTACTGTACACTCTGTAGCATTTTTATTTTTCCATAAAATCTTATTACTGACGTCTAAATCATTTAACTCTGATGGCATGCCCATACGTAGTGCGTTACTGTTATACTCAGAATTGCTCACTGCTGTAACCTTCAACCCTTCAAATCCTGACATTATAAATGCATTCATGCCCTCTAATAGAAGACTATTTGTAACTGAAATTGCACTCATTATACTCAGAATTATTCCTTTCCTCCTGAATGGTATAATTAATATTCTGGAATGATGGATATTTGACCTGATGTCTGCACTCACTCTCGAGTATCTGTACCAAACTTCTTTGAGCTGCACTGCAATGACATTCTGCATATCAGTCCAAACTAACTGACTCACTTCTGTGTCAGAAGTATCTCTCTTAATATTACCAAAATCCCTGTAAATTTCCATCATGTTTTACATACATCTTTAACCTTGGTTCACAAACTTGTTTGTACTTAATGTATTGCAAATTCTGTTAGCAAATTTTATTCTTAACAGCATTTTTGACTGAAGGTCATTCAGTTGTACTGAAACATTCCTTATGTCTATGGATACTTTAATATGGCTTCATTTCTAGGACTATGCAAAGAGAATACTGTACTTGCTTCTAGCAAAGTATATTTAAGTGAAATATTACACTTATGATGCAATAATCAATTACTGAACCCCTGTCTTTGAGGAAGGATGTAAGCTTTGAGTTAATTTTTCCTGTTAGTCTATTATATATCATCTGTCCCTGATTTTGGGCTTTTGTCTATCCCTCCCAATATGTTTTGGCTTTGTCTAGAATTCTTGCTCTGAGAGATTGATAGGTTTGTTTGCTGATGTTCCTGTTCATAGTCTGCTTGTAATGCCACATCAATTGCATTTAGCAACTTCATTTATCTGTCCCTTCCAACTTCTTCAATGATTATGAACAGGAATGAGCTCAGGGCTGAACCCTGATACTTGCCCATTCCCAATGGGATTCCATGTGTGAGTCCAAAGAATGCACACACTAGTGTCATTTGGGTCTTTTTACATAGCCTACACTAATTCCACTGATGTTTCTGGGATTTTAAACTATCACATGACTAACAAAACTCAGCTTTCTTTGGACCTTGTCATACGCTTTCTTAATGTCTAGGCAAGTCCAGTTGGACTCTTCCCCACTCTCCAGCTTATTATCCACTATCTGTCACACTGTAAACATTGAATCAGTTGTACTTCATCCTAATCTGAATTGGAACTGCTCTCTTCCAGTCTTACTTTCTGCTGCTCTTCTTATTCCTGTATCAATCACCCATTCCAGCATTGTTATGCCATGTAACAAGAGCTTCATCCCTGCAGTTGTGAATATCCCCGTTGATCTTGTACACTGGCACTAGAAGGCTTATTCTTCAGTTTACTGGGATACCAATCTCTCTCTCTCTCTCTCTCAGTACTGCAGTCAGTACCCACAGTAGCCATGTCTTCTCTAATGCACACACCTTGATCATATCTGCTGTGATTTCATCTTAGCCTGACAGTTTCCCTTAGAGCTCTTCATACTTTTCATAGGATGGTTCCCCTTCCTCTTTCTTCATAGGCTGCGAATGAGGCAATACAGCTTCTGCGGGGCATTTTTTGTTCAGAATATTCTTGATGTACTCCTTCCATCTCTCTTTCTCCCTGGCCATCAAAGATATAAGTGCCAGACCGAGGTGAATTTCCAATTACCCATCCATTGGTCCAAGTTTCACTTAAATAGGGATAGGGAGCCTGTTCCAGAGAATGGGAATTCTCTGAGAAACATATCTGTCTCTCCAACCTGTCCAATTAATGCTGCATCTTAGGTGTTTTAATCTACTAGTTCTGATACCGTTTGTTTTGTAGATGTACAAAAGGTTCACCAAAACAGGGCCCAGGAATGCCTTGTATGCCAGGCAGAGATCACCACTCAGAAGTCTGTATGATACAAATTAAAGAGACATGGCTTTCAGATGAACACTGTAAGACAGTGTGTTTACTCTCTGTATTCTTTTTGTAAAGACACTTTGTGGATGTTCCATTTGCTGCATATGTCTAATCAGGTGCATACAGAAGGTGGCATTATACTCTATTATGGGTCTGATGACAGCCAAGTGCAGTGCTTTGATGACCTCTCTGGAGCTATATGCCATGATCTTGCTTATAGGATTTTCTTACTACCTTGGACACATATTGGTTGAAGGTTAGGTTACTGTCTACATGAGTTCCCAGATCCCTGACTAGCGAATTAACTTTTAGGGGTAATCTGTTGATGGTGTAGTTACTCATAGTGGCTGACTTTCCAAAAGGTACTATAATGTATTTCTTGGTACTGCATTTTAAGTTATTTATTTTTTATTTTATTTATTTGTTTATTTGCAGTTTAACAACTGGGAAAGTCCATTGGGCCAAGATGAGCCCATTTTCAATGGAGGCCCGGGGATAAAATATCCAATATAGTCTTACAATGACAAAAATAAAACAAAAATTTCAAGTAATATATGTCGCATACAAAGACATAGAAAATATGCAGTATTCAAATATACATTATACATATAATTAAAATTGACATATAAATGGAAAAAAGATCAAAAGCATTTATGGACTGAGGCCTAACAATGCATACTAAGTAGATATAAGGTATCAATAGAGATGGAAGTAGTACAGATTATCAAAATAATGAGGCAACTTTAGAGAGTCAGGCATAAAGAGTAGAACCAGGTCTTAGGTTGATTTTTGAGATAGGTAAGGTGGAGGGAGTTGGGGTGGGATAGAAGATATCAGGTGGTGTGGGAGCAGGAGCATTCCCAGTGAGAAGAGAGATGAGAGTGGAACAAGGACTTAAAGGTGGTGTGGTTATGAGTAGTTCTATTGGGTGGGGGAAGTGTGTTCCGTAATCTAGCAAGAGAGAAAGATAGTAGAAGTTGACCTGGAGAACACGTGGGTTTATACACTTTGAGTAGATTGGGATTGTTGGACCTGAGTACTCTATGACGATGATGCATTTTGAGGGAGGAGGAGGGGAAGGGACAGTTGGAGGGTTTGAAGATGAGCTTATGAGCAAAGGAGAGTTGAATGTATGAGAGATAATTAGGGAGTTCCAGCCAATTCAAGGAGGGGAGAAATTCACAGTGGTAACAGGAGGATTTGGATCCGGTGGCAAACTTACACATTTTCTTGTAGCAGGAAGATAGATGTGACTTTAGGGTGGACTGAAGATTAGTAAGGAGAGGGGCTCTGTACAGGAAAGAGGGAATGAGGTATGTGGTAGAGAGGAGTTGTTTGCTTGAGGGAGTAAGGTAGCGGCAATGTCGGTACAGCATTTCCAGTTTTTGATGGGATTCTTGATATTTGTTTGTAGATGAATGTTGAATTTTAATTGGTCATCAATAAGGACACCAAGCAGTTTTGTGTAGGGAACTATTTTGATAGAGGTCATGTTTTGATTAATTATAGAGAATGATGTCTTGTCGATTTTGGTGTATCTAGATGAAGTAAATATCATAAGTCTGGATTTGGCTGCATTGAGAGCTAGATGATTATCCAGCATCCAAGATTATGTGCGGGAGAAGGCATCTTGAGTATTGGCTTTGGCACCTAGTGTTTGTCTGTGTTAGACCTTCCTGAAGGGAGTTCTCATCTTGGGGGGTTTGAATGACTGCCACTAGTTTCCAATCATCTCCAAACTTGGCTAGCCAGTGGACTTTGACATTGACTTTGAGTGGGCCTATTACAAAGCCCATGAGGACTCCAGTGGTGACCAGCCTCTTTGTAAAGGTGGTCTCACTGACTCTAATCTCCTGGGTCTTATCACTGCGCCAGCTAACTATCTAGCATTTTATAAAGGGGTTTATACCTAGTTCTGTATGTTTGCTGACAATGCCTGAATGGAATATTGTATCAAAATGCTTTAGCCAGATCTAGGTAGGCAGTATGCACCATTATTCTCTCATCCATTGCCTTAATGATCTGTCCTAAGAAGTCCACCAGATTCAGTAACCATAACCTTCCTTTGATAAAGTCAAACTGGGATTGATATAGTGTCTGGAGGTTTCCTATGTCCTTGTTGATAATTTCTGTGATAATTCTTTCTACGGTTTTGCAAATAAGGCTATTCAGACTAATGGGTCTTCAGTTTATAGGATTTGTTGAAGGTCCTCCCTTATAAAGGGGAATGACCGTTGCAGTCCTCCATTCATGTGGCACAAAGCCTGTTTTAAGGTTATAGTTAAATAATGACTCCAAGGGTCCTGATAAGTTGTATTTTAGACTGTTTAGGAGACATTCTGGGATGTTATCCTGGCCCACTGAGGCTGTGTTCTTGGCTTTAATGAGTACAGTCATTACATGCACCCTAGTTAGTTGTAGATATTATGTTTGAGGGTGTTTTTGGAGGGATGGTTGGGGATGAGAGGGGGTAAAGTTGGAACTGAATTGATCCACTAACAGGTTTGCGATACCAGGCTCTGTGAATGTGGCACCATTAACCACCAGTTCAGCACATTGCTGTGTGCTGCCCTTCAGGTTTCTGATATAACTGGAAAAGGTCTTATGTTTATCTTTCACCTGGGAGGCTATCTTAACATCAAAGTTGTATTTGCTTAGCTCTCTTGGTTGCCTATTTAATGGCATTGTTATCTTTATGGAATTATCCTTCCTGATTTTTGCCATAATTTTATTTCCTTTTGTTGTATATCCTGTTTAATTTGGAATGCCACCAGAGCAGTTTCTTTCAATGGGCATGTCCTGGGCTTATTTCTCGTAGGTACAGCAGGCACTATGCAGCTGTTGATATGGTTGTAAAGTTTCTAAGAGAAATTCAGGATAAGCTGTTGTGTTCTCGGTTTGGAGGGACATTGAATTTTGGCAAACCATCATTTAATAAAAGGTAATTTGCCTTGGAATAGTTCCTTTTATTGGTTTTAATGGGATTATGGAGTTAATTTTGATTTCGAAGGAGACAGCTTTATGGTCAAACCTTTCCAGGGAGAATGAGAAACTGTGGGGGTGGGGTGCAGCTTTCTCTCATATTTGTGAGCACAAGGCCCAGTATGTTAGAACCTTAAGTTGGCATATTTGCTATTTGGTCATAGATGTTTGTATTTAAGAAGTCCAGAAATCTCAGGGGCTGTAGATTTGAGGTCATGTAGGATTCCCAGTCTATAGAGGGGAAATAAATGTCTCCCATGAGTAGGGTGCTGGGTTGGACAGTAAGTGTATCCAGTAGGTCCAAGTAGGAATAATGTAAGCTTCTTGGAGTGTGGAAGGTGACCAAAAGATGGCTAGGATATGGTACAGTATTTTGTCTAAGGTGATCAGTATGTGGAGGAATTCCAGCATGTAATCCTGTTTGACCACCCTAGAGGTATGCTTATTACTGATGTATAGTGGGACACCTCCACCTGTATCCCTTGTCTGTGCAGCTACTGGTCTAAAAGTGTGGAAGGCACTGCAACCTTGCACTTCTGGGATACTCTCTGCTGCTTTAAACCATGTCTCAGTAACTGAACAGACATCTAAATTGTTGAGTGTGCAGAGGGCTTGAAGGGAGTGCAGTTTTTTTATTTAGGCTCCTGACATTCAGCAGTAACAACTTGAGGTTCAGTTGTGTAGATATTGCTATGTCTATAGGTTTGACATTGACTAAAAAAGGCACTGTGGGGTAGATAAAGTTTTAGCCAGTATTAAATAACCTAGAGGGGAAAGGTGCAGACCATCCTTTACAAAGCAATGTGGTCTGTTAACCATGTCTTTCCAAGCTGACAAATATTAGATCCCCTTAGAATGACATCAAAAAGATAACCGGTTGTTGAAATCAATTATTTTTGCTCATATTGTGGTATCATCCTCAGTGATGGTAATGTGCTGCTCAGTGCCAGGCTCATACCAGCCTGAGACACATAGTCTGAGAGCTCCATAATGTCTCTCTTCATATAGTCCAGGGAGGTACACCTCAGGTCATTTATATCTACATGGACTATGATGGAATCATACTAGTACCTATGGAGTAATAACTTGTTTGTTCATGATTTGGTGGATCTTGGCTCCAGATAAGCAATTAACAGTTAACTTCTCCTTGTTCAGCCTGGTTAGAGGGGCATCAGTATATCTTACAATGGAGTCCCTTTTGACAAGAGTCCTGGGAAGTGTGTTTGCTTGGCTTAGAGACTTGGTATTTGGGGCTCCACTGAGAGTGACAGTATGTGTCTTGTTAGGCGTTGCATTTTCTTAGTGCCTTTGGGCTTTCTGAGGCATCGCTTTGACAATGAGCGATTGAGGCATTCATTGTTTGTAAGATTGCTTTTAAGTGCCTGAGCATGCATTATTCTCTGTCTGTGTTGTGTGCTATGTAAAGTGAGTGCTGTGTATTTGGTTTTGACAACCTAGTGTGTACTTGTATGCAAGGATTTCTCCTCCAGTGTCATTGTATAAGTGCATACTGTGTCTGCTTCAAGGATTAAGTGGTTATCGGTAAACATGAGACAACTGCCACATTGTCTCAAGATGCCAATATCCTCCAAGCTGGCAACATAGAAGTTAGGAAACTGCACATCCATACTGTCTACTCCTTTGTTAGGTAAGCTGCAAGACAGTGGTGCTGAGTAATATGAGTGCTTTATTGGGGCAAATTATGCTAAATGCTACTAAATTTTACTAATTTTAAGATTTACACGATACTGAATTCTACCAAATCTGTAGGTATTGCCACTCAATGTCCATGGACTAGCTTTCCTTATATGTCTTATTTACACATCTGGTTTAACCACAGACTTGTTCTTCCTTCACAAAAGCTGTTCTGAGATACTGTCATTCTTCTGCTTCACCTGTTTCCTTGTCTTTCTCAGGTGTTAAAATTATTTTCTTAAACTCCTTTGCTTTCACTCCAGACAAGTCCCATGCTATCACAAGTCTCTGTTGATTGTTTCCAGTTGATTTTTGACAATCAGTGGTTCATTTTGAGGACCAACCATTTCACTAGGGATGACTTTACAGTCTCTGATTTGACCCCAACACCCTTTCCATACTAAGAGAAGTATACCTGAATTACACTCTATCCCCATTAGTATGCAATCTTGCAGCTACCTTTCTTGAAGAACAGTGTGTTAGTCACTCTTTAGCCATTTGGTTTGCAAGATGTATGTCCAGCATAAGCCAGTCAATCCTAATATCATGCTCTGTCTGTCTGTCCCAGTATCAACATTCAGGTCACCCATTTTCAAGTCCAACTAATTTTTGTCCTACTTTACTGAATAGGTCCTACAATAGCTGCTTGAATGCCCACCTTTCCTTGCCATCTCAGCCCTGTTATGGTTCATAAAATGAGATCATAAACACTACTCCATTTTTACACTGGAGTGCCATATGTTTGTTACTGATTCTGATGACATCCCTCACTGCCTTCAGAAGATTGTTTTTGACACCATTTGTAGTCTGCCCTTTCCTCAGTAGCAAACCCTAGATAACAGACCAAAAGATTTTGATGTGCTGTGCTGCCCTTTCACCTTGTCTCCTGGATATACAGACTATCCAGCCTTCTCTATACCACCATAGAATCCACTTCCAAGTTACTTTCCATCAGTGAAGCTATATCAAATGTATAATTTCTGGTGGGTTGCTTGGTTTTACATCCAGCTTTACACCTGTCACAGGTGGGTTTCTTCCCATTATACACCACCTACAGATTGTGCTGCTGCCCACGACAATTCAATTTTTAGAATGCATTCTGCTGGCAGACCTCTCAAGTTCAAATGAGAGAACTGGGATTGAACCCATTACCTTCCAAAGTTGAGGCAGAAAAACCCAGATCTTTCTGAAATAAAAGGAAGGAAGGACACTACAGACAGGGGAGAACATGTAAACTTCACATACATATATAGCAAAGCTCAGATTCAAAGCCTGGACCCTGGGTTTGTGAGGTAAGGATCTGTCATTCCAAAACAGTGCCTTTTTTTAACTATCACATGCCAAATATAAAAATATACCTATGAAAAAGCCTTGCCTTGAAGAATAAAGTAGTCAAGGTATTGCTGATGATGATAATAATAATACTACGAAGAAGAAGAATCACAGATGCTCTAACCTCAGAAGTTGACTGGAAAATACTGCATTCACTTTAAGCTGTATGCACTGCACTCTTTTGTATCAAGTTGTTCTAGCTGGCAGCAGAGAAATGATTTATAGCTGGCACTTAAGGTACAGTCAGCTTAAAGGCCAAAAAACTACCTTGTTAACTGATGCCAACACAGCTTCAGGCAGAACTTCAATGTGTTTTTGTAAGTGTTATCACATTGTAAGATCAAACTGAAATGCATGATAATTGCCATTTCCAATCCCACATCACTAACCATTAGCTTGATGCATAGGAATGGATGTGATATATTTTCGTCAAGATGGATAAGCAATGGACCAGAACTGGTATGTAACTGATTTTCTTTTTGAGAAGGGCACTGCTAACCCCTAGTTCTTGAAAAATCAATTTATTGGTTTACACTTGTACAATCCAACACAAGATTAGCTACAAGCTAGCAATATGTTGTGCTCAACACTATAAACTATTTGTATTCAGATATTATTAATTCTGCATATACTCACAAGTAGTGTTATAACAATTGGCAAATTAAATTGTAATACAGGAAAAGCAGCACAACTACTAAACTAGCAAACAGGCTATGAGCACCCTGTGAAAACCAAGTTTTGATGAGTTAAATAAGACAACAATGGTGGTATTTTGCTTATTTATTTGTTTACTGAGGGAGTGGAGTGATCCACAGGGAGCCATTTCAGTCACAGCCCAGGAGAACTGTCTGATTAAACAGTAATGGACATTAAAGGAATTATATCCTGCACCACAAGGCAAAGCTTCTTAACAGCTCAAAACTTTAATCTTCAGTACTGCCAAAGCAATAAATTGCTTATGTTAAAGGAATGACTATGTATGCAGTAGTTAACTGGTTGCCAGTTACGTCAACATGTCGGTAACTAACCTACAGTATATAATGTGCAAAGCAAGCATAGACTGAAATAACTTTTAGTAACTTTTGCATTGTACATGCAGTGTTAGGCAAGATATAATAGATGTCCTTCTATATCACTGTTGCAGTATTCTACATAGAAGGGATGTCCCACCCAGGGCAGCCTGACTCTCAGCCAGTATGAAAAGCCTAAAAGAGCTTCTATGCGCTGTATGTCATATTTATGCTTGCAGCACATAATGTAGGGCATAAAAGGGACGTATGGACACAACTACTCCAAACTTCTTTATCGCCACCTTGACTGCCATTTTATCCATTTGGTCTGAATGCCTTGATGCAGTACTGAATATTTAGCAACACCAGATTAATTCCCAGTTGGGGTTGTTTTTTTTTTTTGTTTGTTTTTTTTCAGGCTTCTATTTTATTTTACTACCTAGAATTCATGTCATCCAAGAAGGAAAAATGTCAGTGTGGGAGGCTGATTCCCCATAAGGATCATCAGGAACAGTGTCTTTTTTGTTTGGGTGCCTCCCACTTCCATATCGCTTGTAGAATCTGTAAGGCATTTGTGCCTAAGACACTCAGAAGTCACTTCTCTTCCCTGGCCATTTATCTTGAAAACCAACAGCTTAAGCAGTTGGCCCAGGGTGCCATGGCAGAATCCTTTAACCCTGAGATACTCCTGCTTGGTAAGAAGAAGGCCAAGAAGTCTTGGCTGGATTCTTTAGCTGTCCAGCCTCCAATAGACATCCCTCTGGAAGCAGGTAATAGCTCTGTAGGTCTTTAAGCATATATGTTGGATTCCTCTGCCATGACCCCATTGGTAGGCAAGCATGGATCTGTCTTTTCACATGTCCTCTGAGGCTTTGCAGGTGTCTGCTCCAGACATCAAGGGAGAACCATGGTTGATTATCTCAGAGGGTTCTAGCGGGATTCTGCAGATATTGGTCAGAAAAGAACTTCTAGGTTCTCTTATCAAATCTCGCCAAGGTTGGAACCTTTATTTATTCTTAGGGCTGATGTCCCTTCTAAGAAAAGACAAAAACTGAAGGATTTTTTTGGTCTGTCCTAACGATTCTGAACGGGAATGGCAAGAGTTTACTGAGGGCTTGTTTTCTGCCTTAATGTACCTAAAGCCTCCTCAAGGGATTTCGGTACCTGCTCCTCCTTGCACCTCTACCCCTTCAAAATGCTTAGGGAATCAGATTCCTCAGATGACTATTAAGGATCTTGTGAGGGGTCTTTGTCCTGTTCTTCAAAGACGCCTTCATCTTTGGCTTATGGTTCTCATGAAGAGGAGTCTGTTAGCCCTGAATTTTCTTTTGAGGAATTGTCCTTTGGGGACAAAATTGCTAGGGTGATGGAATTCTTTAAGTGGGATTCTTCTCAAGTGTCTGATATTCAGAGAAGATATTAGAGTTACTTTAGGTGGATACTCCTAACCATCGGCAGTTCCTCCTGTGTTGGCTGCCTTATTAGATACTTTCATTGCTGCTTCCAAGTTTCCTTATTCTCAGCATCTTGCTCCTAAGACACCTGATATGTTCTATAAGATTCCTTAGGATTGTCAATTTTTATTTAAATGTCCTTTTTCTGATCCTGCTATGGTATCAGTCTCTTCTGACAACCTTTCTAAACTTTTGCCCTCTTTCAAACTTTTGCTTCTGATAAAGATAGTAGGGCAATGAAAAGGATTGGTAAGAAAGTTTACACTGCTTCTACTTTGGTCTTTAGTGCTATTAATTACCAGACCCACATGACCACGTATGCTCTTGCCTTGATTGCTGAGGCTTGTCAGGTTATCTCTGACCTCCCTAATTCTGAAGGCAAACCCTCTGCCTTATCTTTTTTAGGTTCTGCTTCTCAAGTGGCTCGCCATTCTATTAAGTGTAGTTATGATGCTGCTGATGCCTGTTCTAGGGCTGCAGCTTTTGGATCCATCATGAGGCTTTATTTTTGATGTCATCACCAGTATCTAGCTGAGGACATTAAGGCCAAGTTGTTGGATGCTCTTTTAGATAATAAACATCTTTCTGGGACTGCTGCTGCTGACATGTTTAAGTCTCTTCAAGAGAAAAGCAAAGCCTTGCAGGACCTTGAACATATTTTTGTCTCTCCAATCCCTAGGTTCCAGAGGAATTATCCTTCTAGGTCTGCTTTTGCTCCCAGGCAGCCCGCCAGGCCTCTAAGAGCAGGAAGGGTAGGAGGCGGGCCCCCTCTGCTAAGGCTTCTCAGATTTCTGTGGCCTGGAAGCCTCCTTTATCTGATAAGCCTGCTTCTCTTTGGCAGCTCACCCCCCTTCTTTTAGAACAGATTCCTTTGTCCATTTGGCTCTCACTTTGTCTTCCAAATTGGTGTCTCATCACTTGGAAGCCTCCTTTATCTGATAAGCCTGCTTCTCTTTGACAGCTCACCCCCCCCCCCTTCTTTTAGAACAGGTTCCTTTGTCCATTTGGCTCTCCCTTTGTCTTCCAAATTGGTGTCTCACCACTTCAGACTCTTGGGTTCTTTCCACCATCCCATCAGGGTTATGTCATGGTATGGAAATCTCTCCCTCCTTTTGCAGGGATTTCTCAACCTCTTCTAGAGCAACTTCCTCACTTCCCAGACATTCTAGGGTCCCTGGTGAGCCATGGAATCATTCAACATGTCCCCCTTTTCCTGAGTGGGAAGGTTTTTTTATTTTAGAATGTTCCTGGTTCCTCAAAAGGAAGGCACTTGGAGACCTATTTTGCATCTCTCCTGGCTCAACACCTTTCTTGAGGTCCCTGCTTTCTGGATGCTTGCTCTTCAAACTCTGTTTCCTCTTATTTCCCCGGGCTTTTCTGGTTTCCTTGGATCTGAAAAATGCTTACCTTCATATCCCTATCACCCTCTTTTCAATAAGTTTTTACATTTCTCTGTGTCTTCCTCTCATCTTCAATTTTCTACTTTGCCATTTGGTCTCTCCACTGCCCCAAGGGTATTCATAAAGTGCCTAGCTCCTGTGATTGCCTTCTGCAGGTTCCAAGGCATTCAGATTTTTCCTTATCTAGATGACCTGTTGCTTCAGGCACCTTCTCCTAGTTGATTTTTCCAGGATCTGCAGTTCACCATCTCTCTTCTTCAAAGTCTGGGGTTTACTATCAACTTTCAAAAGTCTGTCTTGACTCCCTCTCAAGATCATGTGCATCTGGGATGCAGGATTCAGACAGTGCCAGTGGTGGCCTCTCTTCCACCTCTAAAGGTATTGACTTTGACAGCCTTCTTTCAGTCTCCTTTTCCTTTAACTCTCATGCCAGCCAGGTTGTTTTTTCGGGCCATAGGATCCATGGCCTCTTCTATTCCGATGCTTCCTCTTGCCAGACTGCATATAAGGAAGCTTTCATGGTACCTCAAGTCAGTTTGGTTACAGCACTGTCACCTTCTGGATTTCAGTGTACTTCTCCTTCCCTGTCTCAAGAAGGAATTTGAGTGGTTGATTCAACAGTTCACTCTCAACCCAGGTTGGCCCTTTCAGCTTCTAGTCCCTTCTGAAGAGCTGTTCACCAATGCCTCTAATATGATATGTGGGGCTTCTCTAGGTCACCTGTAAGTTCAGGGTCTTTGGCCTCCCCATCAGATGTCAGACCACATCAACATCAAAGAGATAAGAGCTCAGATTCTGACCCTTCAGGCTTTTCACCCCATGTTCTCTCCAAGCCTTTTGAAGGTGTACAGCACTACAGTGATGTGGTATGTCAACAAGCAGGGAGGCACAAAATCTTATCTCCTCTGCAGGATGGCTCTTCAGGCTTGGGAAGTGGCTCTCCATTATCAGTTAACTCTCCAGGCAGTATACATTCCTTCAAGGTGCAATCTAGTGGCAGACTCCCTGAGCAGGTCCAAAACACAGGCTCATGAATGGATACTCCACAGAGATGTGTTTCTGGACATCGTCCATCAGTGGGGTATTCCTCAGGTGGGTCTCTTTGCCTCCCCTCTGAACAGGCAGCTTCCTCACTTCTTCACTTCTTTTTCAGAGTGACATGCCATCTGGCATGGAAGATGGACTCCCTTTCCTTTCCTTGGAAGGAGATGTTTCTTTATGCTTTTCCTCCTTTTCCTCTAATTCCAAGAGTCCTGCAGAAGTTTCATATGGACTCCCCAAAAACTTGCTACTGACTCCCTTTTGCCTGAGACAGCACTGCTTCCCCCTCTTAATGCACCTGACCAGAACTAATTATCAAAAGTTACCTCACTGGTTGGATGTCCTTACAAAGGACAAGGGGTCTCTCATCTATCCTCACTTATCTTACTCTGCAACTTACACTGCAGGTGGTAGGGTTTTGATCCCTTTCAAGCACCTCTTTTCTGAGGACAAGCTCAGGGTTTTACAGGGGGCAAGGAAACCCTCAACCAGAAAATCTTATCTGTCCAAATGGAAAAGTTTCTCAATCTGGTGCCATGCTCGTAACCAGGACCCTTTTTCAGTGTGTGTATGTGTGTGTGTGTGTGTGGGGGGGGGGTTCCCTCTGGTCCTCTCTTATTTGTGTGAGTTGCTCCAGTCTAGCTTGGTCTATTATGCTATGAAGACCCATTTTTCGGCCATTTCTGCTTGTTTGTCCTTGCATCCTCCTTTGACTTCTTGTTTTGAGGTCAAACAATTTCTTAAAGGTGGCCTGTATATTAGTCCTCCAAGAAAGCCTATTCCTCCTCCTTGGGGCCTTAATTTTGTTTTGAAAAATAAAATGTCTCAGACTCCTTTTCAGCCTGCAGATTCTGCTTCTTTGTAACATTGTACTTGGAAGACTGTTTTGTTGCTGGCTCTTATTTCTGCTCTTGGGGTTTCTGAGCATGAGACCCTTATGGCCATTCCTCTTTTTTTGTTGTTTTTTTCACAGAGGTAGGCTGTCCCTTTAACTGACCCTTCTTTAAATGAGTTCTCCTTGAATCAGTTAGTACAGCTCCTTTGCTTTTTCCCTTCTCCAGTCTGCTAGTGAGAGGGTCCTGCATACCTTGGATTTGCAAAGACAGCTCAAGTACTATTTGGATAAAACTAGGATTATTTGTAAATCTGATCAGCTTTTTGTTACCTTTCATCCCAGGGCTTTGGGTTTGACTGTAAGCAAATACTTTCCTCCTGGATATCTAAGGCCGTTTCCTTTTGTTATTTTTTTCATGGTAAATCTATGTCTACTTCTATTAGACCTCATTCCACTAGGGTTGTTGCCTATTCTGGTGCCTTCTTCAAGGGGTTGGACACTAATTCCATCCTTGAAGCTGCTACTTGGTCTTCCATTCATACCTTTACTAAGCATTATATGTTGTATATGGTTTCTAGGGCCAGAACAGGTTTTGCTGAAACCATTTTATGTGGACTTGTTGAGGGTTCTTCGCATCCTTCCACCTCCGATTCTATTTCTTGAGCAGTTTTACTCTGCTTTCTATATAGAATTCTGCAACAGTGATATAGAAGGACATAGTACAGTTGTATAAAATATTACCATAACAGTAGATGTCCTTCTCTTCACTGTTTCAGTATTCTCTCCCTCCCTCCAACCCCCTCTTTTTTGTTCTGCATTTTTTCCTTCTGGATGTGCATAGACTCTTTTGTCTTATGCAGACTGTTCTTTTCTGGGCAATTGAGTTCTTGGTAGTTGCATCCATATGTCCATTTCCATTTTATGCCCTACATTCTATGCAAGGAGCATAAATGTGATGTACAGCACATACAAGATCTTTCAGGCTTTTGCTTACTGGCCGAGCATCATGCTGCCCTTGCTGGGATCTCCTTTCTATGTAGACAGTGAAAAAAAGGACACCTACTGTTATGGTAAGATTTTACACAACTGCACTTTGTAGCACCCTTAAAATAGCATGTACACTGCACAGAAACAGAGCACAAAAAGCAGTAGTAAGTAGAATCAGCTCTTGGCTATGTTTTGGATAAACAATGCATAAGCACAAATTCACCCACCCATTCAAACACACACACACACACACACACACACACACACACACACACACACACACACACACACACACACACACACACACACACACACACACACACACACACACACACACACACACACACACACACACACACACACACACACACACACACACACACACACAGAAAAATCTGTCAAACTATGTATCTGTCTGTCTTATTTATCTGTCTGCCTATGTTCTTTTTTTTTTTTTATTCTCTGAAGACCCACTTAATCCAATTCATGGTTGGGGTTGGAGAGGGGGAGGGATTACAGGCTATCCAGGCAATCAGTGAGCAAGGAGTAATGAAACTAATCCTGAGTTGGGAGCCAACTCATCTGGGGATGCACACACACATTCACCACTCTTACACACACATACACTTACAAGCAATTTGGATGATCACCATTTCATGTGCAGAAAGTAAATTGTAAAAAAAAAAACAAAAAAAAAAAAACACGCGCACTGGGAGCTGGGAGATATACAGACTATGCACAGATTGGATTGGCTATGCTACAAAAGTCCAAAATATAGCATGTCTACAGCTAGTGCTGTTAGCTTTATTGGCTTGAATATACCCATAAAGATTTTAAAAAGTAAACAGTAAGTAGTCATGAGCATGCAGACGCCATGTAATTAAAACACTAGTATGTCATTAAGGGGTCATTTGCATGTATCCCATTCGACACTACTACAGGAGATTTAAGGAAATACACAATGAAGGCTCAAGCTAAGATGTGTCTTTCTTGCATATTTTACTGAATGGTATGTCTTTGTAACCTTTTTACCCATTGTTTGATAGCATCTGAGACTGAGGCTGAACTGAGAAGAATAGATCTGGGTTGCTAGATAATTGGTCAGTCTGTCAAAGTGACCCCCTCTAACAAACCCAAGAAGTGGAATCTGAAATGATAACAGAATCATGATAATCATAGAGGCCATGAAATCCAGAATCCTGGAAAATTTCTTGTCAGAAGCCTGACATTGGCTGTAAAACTTCAGGATGATTTTTTTGTACTGTACTACTTTGTCCAATGGGAAACATTTGGCTCTTCCTAGAGATTAATCTAGAAGACATCCCAGAACATCTAATGTGTTGGAAGGGATGAGACATGATTCCTGATAGTTTAGTTGAAATTCCAGACTGAGCAGGAGTTTCTTGAACCAAGACAGTGGAATCCTGACGACTGAAAAAGTGTTTGCAAACATAACATAATTGTCCAAATATGAAAATATGTGAATACCTTGAAGCCTACAGTAAGTAATCCCTGGAGCCAGGCACTTTGTAAATACCTTACCACAGTAGATAGACCAAAGGAAATACAGTGAAGTGATAATGTGAGACAGACACCGAAAATCTTTAAAAAAACTGAATTCCTTGCAAATTGGTATCTTTTACTTCCAATGTTACCATGAAGCCGCTCAAGGGTATGAAAGATACCAGGGTTTGAAGAGATAACATTTTGAATTTTAGGGATCTTGACATAAAATTTGAGAAAGGGGAGGTCTAGTTTGGTCTTCAAGTTCTCTTTTTCTTTGGTATCAGAAAAATCCTTGAATAAAAACCTTAGCCTATCTGGTCTGAGGGCACAATTTATATCACCCTTGACCCAACATTTGCTAAAAACTGAGGGAAACAGGGATGTCTGGTTTGGCAGAGAGGAGGAATTCCCTGACATGGTGGAAGGGATTCCCACTGCCATCTGTACCTTTGCAGGATAAGTCTCAAAACCCACTTGTCTGAGGCAATCTGATGCACTTGGGGAGATGACTGCCTCAACCGAGGGATTTATAGGATTGCTAGTGTGGGTGGAAAGGGGAGGGAATAGAAGAGCCAGTCACTCTGATATACTGGTTGGAATGTCCTGGGGCCTAGGAAGCTCTATGTTTCTTCTCTGAGTCTCTTTGCCACTGTTTTTTTTTTTTAATTCTGCTTGTTAGAACTTTGCTGAATTGCTTACTCTGCTTCCTGGAAAAGGATCCTGAAAAGGAAGGAACGTTTTTACTGAACTTTTAGAAAAGGTGGGTTAAAAAATATGAGTTACCTCTTGAATCAATTTCCCTGCTTCATCAAATCTTTTTAGGACCTCAGTAGTAGAAGGGATAAACAACAGATCACTGTTCAGGGGAGAATTTAAAATGTCATCTTTAACATCTTCTGGCAAGTTTTAAAAGCATAGCCAAGTAAACCTTCTCATAAGTGAACCAGTAGCAGCTGCTCTGGATACAGCATCAGCAGAGTCATAAGAACACTTTAAGGGTTGTCTGGTTACTTGAAAGGCAGACAGTATTAAAGAATTCAATGATGTTTTAACTTCCGAATTAGGAAGATCAACAGTTACGTTTCTCTTGTTCTAAAAAAAAAGCCAGTAACAGTGTTCAGCATATGAGTCTGGCAATTCAAAATTCCAAACGTTAAGGCAACAGAAAAATAAACTTTCTTCACAAATCTATAAAAAATATTTCCTATCCTAGTCAGACAGAGACAGAATGGAATCAGCATTCAGAATATGTTTACTAGAAGAATGTTAAGGTAAATAAATTACTTATTTGGGAATAGAATACAAGTATTTATATGCTGGTGGTACTTTATGCAACCTAGCAGACTTTTTTGGGAGGATGTGGGGGTTGACTCTCAGGCATACTTCAAGCTTTTAAGAAAACATCCTGTATGACAGGCAACTCAGGAGGAACAGCTATAGGCTGTGGAAATCCATTTGCAACAAATCATTATACCTTTGCTAAGAGACAGGGATTTCATTCAGTTCCCACTGAAAAAAAATCTTTCATTGTATCACTAGTCTCAGAAAAAGATACTTTTTCTAGAGAGAAATCTGAAGAAATTCCTTCCTCAGAATCAAACTCTTCAGCTTTGAGGAGAATTAACTGAAGAAAAATACTGCCCCTCCCCTCCCTGCTCTTCTGACTGGGAATCATTGTCAGACTCTGAGGGAAATATGTTCCTTTTCCTATTAGAAGACAGTAAGGAAACATGATTTAACACATTATATGCAAAAAATCCCATCAATTCATCCCTGCCCACATTTAAAGGTACAGAAGACAAATTTTTATGTTTCTGCTTTTTCTTCCAAGGAGATTCCCTAAAAAAGGACTGACCCCTATCAGCAGCACTAGCCCAGAAATTGGGCATCTTATCCTGGCTAAGCAGTATACCTTCACCTCTTCTCTCACCCAAGACTAACAAGAGTAGTTATCCCTTGCCCACTAAAGACCAAAGGGACCAGAAGCCATCATTGAGAAGTTTGAAGAACCAGGTTTGACCCCAGCAGAGTCACCTATTGGTGGTTGAGGCACTGAAGAAATCATCCTGAGACATGAAAAACTTCTAACTGATTTTCTTTTTCTTCTGGACAGGAGAAGGACGATTTAAAGGGTTGGGGTAGCATAATGATTAAGCTGTCAACCTCAAAGAAACAAGATAAAGGGTTTGATTCTTAACCTTTGATCACTATCTAATTATTGGCTAGGCATATAATAGTCTGCAGAATGATTGTGTAGTATTTACATACGAACTGACAATTGCTCCATGGTCAAGATAATAAAAATTGAAAGGTGGGTAGAGGCTCCTGGGGAGTCAGTCAACTTTCTGATAGAAAATTAAATGTTCTAAGGGAAAAAACATTAAGTGACAGTCCCTAAAAGCACAATATCTTGCCCCACACAGTAATATTCTATACTAGAAGTAAAAGCACATGCAGATTTTTTACACATTTTTTCTCACAGAAGTATTTAACAAGTAAAAATTTCTTCAACCTACATAACAGCCCATGACTTATATTTTTCCTAGCAAAAAGGAAATAGTCGCACAGAAAAAAAATCATTTCCATCTCAGAAAAAATATGTTGTGGAAGGTGAAGTAATTTAGCCATTGTGTTATAGACACATGCATGCACACACATATACATACACACACATGCACACACAGATGTGTGTGTGTGTGTGTGTGTGTGTGTGTGTGTGTGTGTGTGTGTCTATATATATATATATATATATATATATATATATATATATATATATATATATATATATAAATTATATATATATATATATATATATATATATATATATATATATATATATATATATATATATATATATATATATATATATATATATATATATAGTTCCCCTTCACAAAGTCGACTGGCCAGAATTTCAAAATTCATATGGCAGAGACCATATGCTCGAAATTGTGGAAGCTCGACTCTGTGAATGGGAAATGGCATACAGTGCAAAATGGGAGATTTCCCTTTCTGCGCTGTAGTGCGATCTCGGAGTTGGAACAAATAAGTAGCGGGGGGTGTGGGGGTGCAGGGGGGCTTTCCCCCTGCAAAAACACTTTGCTGTGTTACGTTATTCTTTTTTCAGCTCCCTTTCACAAAGTCGAGCTTCAGAAACTCGAGCATACGGCTTCAGCCATATGCATTTCGAGTTTCTGAACGTTCGACTTTGTGAAGAGGAACAATATATATATATATATATATATATATATACACACACAAACACACACACACACACATATGGGTCCACTTTGGAAGCTCAAAATTTCAAAACTTCAAACTTCATGTGGTCGAGACTATAAAATTAAAGTTTTGAAACACTGAACGCTTTAAATGAAGATTGCCATACAGAGCAGAATGGGAAATTTACCATTCTCTTCACTGTAGTGTGATCTTGAAGTTGGTATATTTAATTAGCAGGGGGACTTTCCCCCCTGCATAAACGTAAAAAAAATGTTCTTATTTTTGTTTATTGAAGTTTTGAAATTTTAAAACGTTGATGTTATGGTCTCGACCATATGTAGTTCAAACTTTTCAACTTCCAATTCAGATTTATATATATATATATATATATATATATATATATATATATATATATATATATATACACACACACACACACACACACACACACTCACAAAACATGCACACTTATATATACATATATATATATGTATAGATATATATATATATATATGTATATATATATATATATATATATATAGACACACACACACACATATCTGTGTGTGTGTGTGTGTGTGTGTGTGTGTGTCTATATGTATATATATATATATATATATATATATATATATATATATATATATATATATATATATATTACTTCGACAAGTCATAACAGCGACACTCAGATGTTCGACTCCAGATCATCGACACTTCATAACACCGACGTTTCAGGTAAGCGATCTTCCCCCTCACAGGACCCATGGTAGCACTCGTTTCACTTTTAAAAAGGTAAGGACAACGCTGTCAGGAGGAATGACGTAAACCTTACGCGTTAATAGACAGAAACGAGTGCTACCATGGGTCCTGTGAGGGGGAAGATCGCTTACCTGAAACGTCGGTGTTATGAAGTGTCGATGATGTGGAGTCAAACATCTGAGTGTCGCTGTTATGACTTGTCGGTGAAGTAATAGGTACCCATATATATATATATATATATATATATATATA
>NC_056731.1:1826749784-1826918312 GCF_019279795.1 Protopterus annectens | reverse complement strand
TTTTTTATTTTTAAATTTTGGTTTTGTTGGAAAAAATCTTTTTTTTTTTCAGGGGTTTTTGGTTGAACTTAAGTATGTAAATCCAGGAGTGGTAACCTCTATGTGGGTAGTATGTGTGTACTCTGTGGTGTTGTCAGTCACTGTGCATTGGTAATGTGTTTGAGTGCATTGTCACAGTGTTGTACATGTCACTGTGTCCTTCTCCATATCTGTAGCTGTCATGTGACGTACATACCATGGCAGCCATTATGTGGTGTGGAGGGGTACACTGACCTGCATGTCCATAGCTGACACACCATGTCTGCTGACACATACCATGTGCAGGTATTCCAGGAATAGTGTGCCACTGTGAATATCATTGGGGGGGACTATTGTACACATTTATGACCCTGTTCACCCCTGACACATGCAGTGGTGGGCAGCCAATCACATATCTGGTGGTTACTGGTGTAGGTGATCTGAAATGGGATATGGTACTCCAGTTTTGACACTGGTGTTCACTCCATGCCTTTGTCACCAGGCACCTGTTGCAATACATCTGTACACATGTGCCTCACTCAGAATATATATACAGCTCTCTCTCTCTCTCTCTCTATATATATATATATATATATATATATATATGTATATTGATATATCTATATGTATATATATATATATATATATATATATATATATATATATATATATATATATATATATATATATGTCTGTATACATATACACATATATATATTGATGTACATATATTGCTATAGATATGGAGAGGGGGGTGTGACACAGAGGGGGTGAGAGTGACAGAGGGGTGGGACAGGGGGTGTTGAGGTCGTCATATACAGTCATACCTGTAGATAGTCAGATCAGTCTGTCTATGTATATGTATCTACATATATCTATATCTGTATGTGTGTATTGCATATATATGTTTGTACATATTCTATCTATCTACATCTGTCTATGTATTCCTACATCTCTCTCTATGTATGTATACATATATGCATATTATATATATATATATATATATATATATATATATATATATATATATATATATATATATATACATACATATTTTGACATACATACGTATCCATATCATAGACAGGTATATCAACATGTTTGTCTACCATACTGTATACACACACTAACATACTGCTAAACATACATAACTGTGAAACCTACTTTGTACATTGCACTACAACCTACATTCAACCTACATTGATATGTGCACATAGATGCTCTCACATACAAATGTATGTACAGCCTTCACTGATAGTTGCTGTACGTCCCCTGCCCTTTGCACATCTTCATATACATATGGATACAGACCAATGACACATATGGAGGGTTCACAGTATGTAGACCTTTATAGTATTACTTTACATTACCTGTGTTTGTCACAGCTGCTTGTATTGCCATCTGGTTTTGTGTCCTGCTGCTCCACTTGCCAGTTGTCAGCTTTCAGGTGGCTGTTGCTGAACAATTTTGTTTGTGTATGCTTAATTTTGTTTCTCTCTCTCTCTCTCTGTCTGTCTCTCACTTCCTCCTCAGGGTGCGATGAAAGTATTGCATGTGTGGACTGGGAGTACAGCATACTTTTGTAGGTATCTGCATATGTCCATGTGATGGCCTCTGCACCAATTGTTAGCCAGCATTTGCTAATTGCATGCAGCCAGTTGTGTACTGATTGCAGTTCTCACTGTGATTTCAGAACAGTGCTATAAAAAGGTATGTGAGATAGGCGTAGCCCTTTCAGATTTTAAGGGCAGGGACCATGCTGGTATGCTGTGGACAATGTTCTGTGAGTGTAAAGGTTGGTATCTCTCTCATATTTCCAGCTGTGTTGTAGATTAACATTTCTCCATTCATTTCTCCAGTTTCCTGTACTAACTGTGTATGTACACTGACACCTATGACTACTACTACTGTTAATGTGTGTGTGTGTGTGTGCTTTCCTTGCACTTTTGCTTGCACTTTGTTGCTATGGCTTCAATATTTGCCCTTTACAGTCACTACTTGTATGCCTGCTAGGTGACCTGACTGTAGTGTGCTGCTGTGACTTTCCTATTTTCCATGTATATTCACATCTTGGAATGCTTGCTTTATCTGCTAGGGTGTTACAGCATGCAGTGTGGTCTGGCCATGGTGTGGGCCTTGACATCTATTAGGGTATTTGAGTATGCTGCTGAGCAGGCCCCAGAGACTCTCAGGTGCATCTGTTATCTGCCTCATGGAATGGTACATATCAGTGGGGTACACCCATTAAATTGTCTGGTATGCTGCAGTTGTGACTGTGGGATAGCATGAGCATATGTAATACTATACTTTTTCTGCCATGCAAGTGGTGCATACTTTCAGGACTCCATAGTTACCATTGCATGTGTTGTAACACCTTTCTGCCTACTGTTTGTACATTTCACATGGAGTCTGTGGGGCATCCCTGTAACTCATTCACTGTTGCTATGTCTAGGATCTTAACTATTTAAATATGGTGGTGTCAGACCTCTCATGTGTACAAATATTTGCAGGTTGTCCACATTTCTACCTCATATTTTGGTCAATATGTCATGCACAGCTTTTTCTGGCAAATCACTCTGGGCTCAAGTCAGAATATAGTGACAAACATTTAAGTTTAAGACTTCATACCCTTCCAAACATCCCACAAAATGCAGAACCTGTTATTCTCTGAACTGTCTGAGTTTGTTGTAACATTATTTGTAATGTGTCCCTGGTTTTGGCCCTTTGCTCCACATATTTTATTACTTGGTCCGGATGTGTTCCTGTAAGAGGTTGTAGGGTATGGGCAGTGATTATCCTGCTGTGAGTATGTGTGTGGCTTGCATGGTGCTACAGTGACATTATTACCTACTAGCTACCAACTAGCATGGCTGTTTCTGTTCACACACTACTATCATAGATATCCACTGGATTTGACAGTAAATATACATGACATGCTTTGTGTACTACACATCCTATATTCCCTTTACATTCATTCCTACTATTACATGATATATTTATTTTAGCACAATGCTCTTGTATAGCAGTCATGGCTTAGTGGTAAGTCATGCAGACTACTGTTTCTAAGGTCCTGGGTTCGAAACTGACAGTGGAATTTTATTTTGCTTTTGAACTGACTACAGGACCTGTCAATCAGAGTGACTAAGGCACTTTTAAGCAGTTGTAACTGGGTTAGCACTGGTTTGCACGGAGCTCACGCATGCGCACTGGCGTTCAGCTCTGCGCACACCCGCTTACAACCGCTTAAACGTGCTTAGTCTTGCGCACACCCGCGCTATTTTCTTTGAAAGAAATGAAAATGGGGAGACAGGAAAGTGGTGAAAAAGGCGTCACAAAGAGGGTAAGACAGTAGGGAAACAAGCTTGGGTTTTGCAGGAGGGATGTAGGTAGGGTCCATAGCTGCCCATTTCTTCAACAGCAACAGCTGTGCATCTGTTTGTAATTTGGTGTGACATTTGATACCTTCCACCCCTGAGAGAGGTGTAAGGACAACAATAATACTTGTTGTACAGCCAGTTGTAATTGATAGTTTCCATGTCCGGCAGACATATGTGCGGAATGGGCAGCTATGTATGGGGCGTAATTTTTTTGTGGGTACAGAATGCCCTTTTTTGTTTTTTCAGGTGAGAGTGGTATGTCAGGTGAAGGAAGTCGGTATAGCTGGGGAGGTAGGTTGGGTAGGTCAACAGACAAGACAAACAAGATGCATACAGGGGCGGTGTATGACACGTGTGGGGGGGGTTACACAATTGACGAGGATGGATGTTTGGATATCCAGAGCCCATGAGCCCACAGATGGCAACAGTGGAACTGATATCCCCACCCATGGGCAGTTGCCACTGTTCCTTCACTGCCCAGGATGGGGCTGTGCTGGGGGCTGTGTAGGCTGGGCAACAGGCATGCCCGTAAGTTGTGCCACCTGTGCCTCAAGCTGGCGTAGGGGCCCACGAACAGAGTCCTGGATTTCCCTACACACCACAGTCTGGACGCTACGGAGGGTGAGTGGTGGTTCTCCTCTGGCCATGCTTGCAGAGGGGGGACAGGCCCCATCCCCTGCAGCGCTTCCACCTGCAGGTGGCACAGGGCCACCGGAGGAGGGTCCAGACTGGGAACTAGTGCCAGGTGCACTCGCCAGCTGAAGTGGGAGAGGTGGGTCCGCTGGAACCCGCCTTCCCTGTCGTCCTATGTTTTGCATTATGTCATGACAGTTTGGGTTAGTAACATACAATACCATTCGCAATTAGTTGTAACAGCATGCATTAGTATTCCCATTAACCAAACACCCAGATATTCACACCATTGAACAGCGAGCATAACACATGCATAATTTGAACAGCAATACACAGTCCAACAACATGCAGGGTTGATTGATGGCAACAGACCATCAGGTTTGGATGTATGAACAGGGCAGATGCATCAATGGACATGCAAATATTTATGACCCAACAGGACAAATGTCCAGGGGTGTTAATTGTGATTGCACATACCAATTTCACGTGGAATGGATTATATGTGGTTATAGGGTGGGTGAAGAAAATATTATTAACACCTTCGAATACCAATACATATGCTGTACATTTCTATTAGCTACAGATATATACACACTACTGTTCTAACTACAGTTTCCTATATGATAACTACTTCCATTTGGTGATAGGACTGTTACTGCTACATCAAGATACATTTTATTGTTATTCATACACGTTCATATCTGGCTTTGTTCAGCTACATCATCCTGCTACATTTGCTTTATATAGCTATAGACAACTGTGGATGTTTGATATTTCAGACAATCATACTATCTGCATATTGCAGACTGAGAGCAACATATCCAGATTTTGGGATACACATTCCAGCTGCAGCAACACTTTGGACACATTTCGCAGTTTGGTTCTACTTGTCACATTCATTTCATTCTGTACTGACTGCAGTATACTTTATTCAGGGGTTATTACTACTTTAACAACTTTAACAACTACCGGAGATAAGCAGCCCATCACATACTGAGACTGAGAATGTGATTCTTTCAATTGTGACTAATTATTTGGGTGACGTCAGTATTTATAATTACAGTGGTCTTACTGTCACTAGGCAATGGGCCGATTTTCTATCCAAAGGTATGAATTTTGTGCCTACTAGCAAGGGCAACATAGTAGATGTTATGGTGCAGTTAAAACTATTTACAAGGAAATTAAATCTAGCTTTATTTTTTCCTGATAGTAATTTTACTTGTGGCTCAAACCTTAGAAGACCAAGTACCTTTCAACCTCCCAATCACCCTTTGGTACAAATATTTGAGGTTCTATGTGAAAACGACATTAGAACACAATTGGGTTATAGGCATAATGACTCACTCATAGACAATTTAAAAATAGAGGTGAAGGGTATTTTGAGTGAAATTTTACATCAGACTAATATAAGACTTATGAAACCGGACAAGGGTGGGGGTCTGGTTATTATGAACACTGATGATTACAATAGTAGAATGTTTGACATACTATATAGTGAAGTGTACACTGAGACCTCACAAAATGAATTAAACATAGCATATCGTAACATTGACTTAGAATTGGAGCAACTTTTACTGAATGGACAAATCACACTAGACACACACAACTACATTTTAACCAAACATCCCAGGATTCCCACCATATTTGGAATACCAAAAATTCACAAATCAATACACAGTCCACCTTTAAGACCCATTGTAGATGCTAAAGCCTCCAAAACATTTAGTATAGCAAAATACATTGACAGTATGACTAAGGGGGTCCTTGATAATCGGACTACTATAATTAAGGACTCATGGGACTTCCTTGGTAAAGTCAATTAGAATATGTATGACAGTAACCTCATCCTGGTGACTATTGACGTCTGTGACCTGTTTTTAGTTATACCACATGATATAGGTCTGGACTGGTTCTATGAGTTTCTATGCAGTAATTCGTCATTGAATCATGACACCATCTTGACCATCCGTACTTGTATGGAGATGGTTTTGGAAAATAATTTCATTACATTTGAAGGACATTTATTTAAACAAAGGCTTGGAGTTGCCATGGGTGCATGTTGTGCACCGATCTTCACCAACATTGTCTTAGCACATTGGGAAGATCAATATATTTTTAACTCCGAATTCAGGACTTCATGGGTATTGTATGGGCGATACCTTGATGATATTGTCCTGTTTTGGAATCAATCAGAACAAGATTTGAATAGGTTCTTTTCGTACATCAATAAAAGGACTACTTGAAAAAGGCAAACCTAATCTCACTAGAGGTGGCACGTATAAATGTGGTAGATGTCCCCAGTGACCTTTCATGATGGATACAGACAAATTTAATCTTAAGAATTTTGGATCCATTACTAATAAAAAGAAAATGTTTTGCTATACTAAGGGGGTTGTTTATATTGCAGTATGTAAAAACTGCCAAGGTTATTATGTGGGGAAAACAAAAAATGCTTTTAGACTTAGAGTCTACCAAGGGTTATATGACATCAAGCAGAAAAATATGAATAATGCTTTATTTAGGCATATTAATGACCAAAGTAATCGCAGTTTTAGTTTTTTTATTCTTGAACAAGTTGATTTGGGACAAAGGGGCGGACCTGCTGAGGAATATTTGGAGTACATTGAGTTAAAGTGGCAGATCAGACTGAATGCATACTCCCCTCCAGGTCTTAATGATAGAATTTCTATAGCACCACTTTTGAAACTTAAACAGTTATTTATGTTATGATTTATTTATATTGTCATTGGTATTTTTTGCCTTATAACATTCTTTAGATGTGACACTATTGATTTAACATTTGGTTAGTTGACTTTTTGTGTACTTGCAAACAGGGGGAGTATTCACTACTACCTTACACTTCCTGTGATGTTTCTTAATTGAAAGGAAATGATGTGGGGTAATATTTTACTAACTGACTGTGTGTGTATTTAAGGAGTTATCAGCCAGCAATTCACTGTTCTGAAGAAGTCTAAGTATTGACGAAAGCACTTAACTTGTTGTTTTATCATTTTTAAACTGTGACTTTATGTGTATTTGAACTTCATTTTGATCATTGGATTGGGTAAAGAATTTTTTCATTATTCGGGCTCCGTCTCGTTGGATACCACCCTGCATCTGCTGTTCATTCATATCTGGCTTTGTTCAGCTACATCATCCTGCTACATTTGCTTTATATAGCTATAGACAACTGTGGATGTTTGACATTTCAGACAATCATACTATCTGCATATTGCAGACTGAGAGCAACATATCCAGATTTTGGGATACACATTCCAGCTGCAGCAACACTTTGGACACATTTCGCAGTTTGGTTCTACTTGTCACATTCATTTCATTCTGTACTGACTGCAGTATACTTTATTCAGGGGTTATTACTACTTTATTGGTGGATTCATAACTCTTTCTCACTCTCTCTCACTTGTTTTCATTTTACTATTCAGGATGGTACTTACTTCTAGGCTTTATTGACATGTTTTACCTGTAGTTATTACAATCCTTTCCAGCAGTCTCACTTCTGTCATGTTTCAGTATTTCAACAGGGATATATTTCACACATGTGATTTGCTCATCTTCTGCAGCTGTACTTTTCAGCCTGCTGCAGGTTGTGTACTATTATATTACAAGTGGGGCATCTTTATTTCAGACTTTATTTCAGACATTTTCATTTTTCTGTTTGGATTAGAGACTGCAACACACTTTTCTAATCAAGCAATACTTGCAAACACTTTTACACTGTTACTTGCACATTTTATTACTTAGTGACTACACTGCACTCTTTTGCTAACTGTCATACTTTGATATTTCTTTACAGTTACTGGGAGTGGATTACTGACCTGCCTGGTGGTGCAACCGCACCAGCCTATCGCCATAGGCTCTGTGGTTCGCAGAACGGACACCTGCAGCTGTAATATAAATGAAGTAATATTGGAATACACATCTCCATAATATCAGCTGATTTAATTTCTTACATACATAATTAAATGTAACTTACTCAGTAGTGGGGCGTTGGGCATTTGCCGGGCCTCCTGTATCCAAAGGTTCAATTGGTCCTGCTTGCATCTCTTCAGGTCCGCATGGTGGTGACGGACCTGCTCACCAGTCCTTGGAATCCCTGTGGCACTGGTGAGATCATGAGCCAACCGGTCCCACGCCTCAGCCCTATATGCTCCCCACAGGACCTGGCCCTGCATGAGTTGGGCCTCATGATTGTGGACTAGGAGCCAGACCATGTATCTGGACTCCTCAACGCCCCACCTCTCTGCTCGAAAGCAACTACCCTCACCTACACCTGACATTCTTGCTGCAAGTCAGTTCTACAATCGTTTATGCTGTGTATTCCCACCTACGGGGCTTATATATGCCGTTTTTCCCACACTTATCTGTGATTGGCCATTTTGGAATTGTATCCACTTCACAAAACCTGCTTTGTCATACTCCACTTTCTATTCATTCCTATATATGTGCTATTACTGCATTTCGGGTTACAGCTGTGGTGGCTTAGTGGTTCAGTACCTTGACTATGGTACATGGTATCCTGGGTTCGAACCTGCCCACTGCTGTCTAGACAGTCTAGGGGGTGTGTCTGTGTAAAGGCAGTTTTGTTACAGCTTGCTCAACGTTGCCCGTCGGTTAGCTTGTTAGTACGGTGCGCAGCTCCGCACAAACGGGGTACGCTGGTTTACGCCCCATTTGGCTGTCATCACGCATATTACGCTCAGCTCAGCTAGGGGCACACAGTTTCAGTGTGTTAAACCACTGCTCAGCTACGGGCACTCATTTTGCACCTGTTAAACCACTGCTCAGCTACAGACACTCATTTTGCACCTGTTAAACCACTGCTCACCTACGGGCAGATGCACTCACCTTGTTAAACTGTAGCTCAGCTATAGGCACATCTGGCATTTTTTATTGTTTTGTTACCTCACATTTCTTCAAAATAAATGGACTATTTCATTACATTTTACATAAAATGTGATTTTATATGTGTACATATTTGTCAGGGACTTGTTTTGTGCTTATTTTACTAAAAATAAAACTGATATTGTGGGGGCTCGAACCATGGATGCCTGCTCTTTAGCTGACGTTTCTACCACTATGCTATTGCTTCTTGGCTTACTTTACATATTTAGTTCTTATATGCTTTCCCACTGACTGCTAACTGTGGCTGCGCTACGGGCATGCCCGCACAAATGAGCACACTCATGGGCAAACATCTTTACGATTTAACAAAAATATATAACGTTTTCATTTATATATTTTCTGTTCATAGTCTGTGGGGGCATGTGTTGTGTTGTGTTTATTCACATTTCCATGGACTCTGTCATGGGTGTTTACTTTGTGCACTTTTTCTCTTCTGGGGACGTGTCCGCTTGCAGGGCTCGGCCTACAGACACGCCCCCTACTGTCTTACATGGACCGTGTTAGCCTTAGGTGTGATTCAGCATGCTCTCATGAATATGCAGAGCATGCTGACATCACTCCGTTTAACTGCAGCCTCTGTGTAAGAGTTATAACTCTTACAGTGAGGCTTCGTGAATCCTTGCCTTAGTCTTCCAGTTAAAATAGCTTACTGTCAACATTATGCAATATCAGAAAGTTTGAAGAGCTAGGAAATTACTATTCTTTGTCTTTATAATGATTATTAGACAGATATTAGACTCTGCTTTGTTTAATGAATTGTGACATATGTTTATGAGAAAAAGTGGATTCAGTTACTCATATTGGACTACACATTCCTGGAAACTCAACTGAAATGTCCCCAAATTACTTGTGAATTTAAATGAAACTGCCTGATTAATAAGCATAACTTACTTTTACAACCTGAATCCATAAGCTATCTGCTCTATATATGCTACGTTATATATGTCACTTGCATATGACAGTCTCTAGAGCACACGAAAAAATACATTTTGCAACATGCTATATTTGCACTAACCACACATTCTAAACTAACTCAACTGGCAACTGACAAGTTATTTATTTGAAACATCAGTCTAAATATTAATTGTGCCCTTGAAATATTGTTGTCGTTTTGACAAAACAAACTCTGAATTGAAAAAGGAATGATTTGAAGAAGTGAAGTATTGTACAGATTTCAAAGACAGCTACTGACATTACAATAAGTAGAAATGTATACATGCAAGGAAAAATTGAAATGCTTTATACTTTTAGTTAAAATAGCTTATTGTTAACTTTTTGCTTTATCAGAAAATTTAAAGAGCTAGGAAGTTATTTCTAATTTGTCTTTATAATGTTTACTAAAGTGATGTTAGTCACTGACTTGTTTAATGGATTGCGAGTCATGTACAAGACGGACTACTGAACGTTATTTCTATTTACCTATGTTTGCTGAATTTCTTTTATTAGTACTGATTTAAAACAAGGGAAAGAAAGGGAAAGGAAATCTCTGTTTTTGGTCAAGGGAGGAGAGGCTTAAGAGTATTCTAACTGCCCCGAGAACTCTCTAAGATGCTCTAAATACTATTTGATTAATACTTACCTAAGGTAAGTCTTGATTATCATATAGGTACCTTCACATTCATTCTAGACCTGATGTGATTACCCATTCTTGAAGCAGGAGGTGCCCTATGCAGGATGGGAATTTTCAGGGTGATCATAGTTCATTCTTAGACTCTGCTTTGTAAATCTATAAATATGTAAAAGCGCTGCACACTAGAATGTAGGGTGCCTCTACTCAGAGTCAGGATACCACTGATAAGCCATGTCTTTTCATAAGTGTAAGTTAATGTTGGTGAGCTGAAGACTGGGAAAGTAAAGGAAGACAGTACACCTACAGTAAATTCATATTTTATTGGTAATCACTCATTGTCTCCTGCAGAGTTCTTTTAGTCAAATTATTTTAGTAATAATCTATTTGTTGTTGGCTTATTTAGTGTATGTTCCTCTGTTGCATTTAATTTATCCAAAATGACCAAGGGCACCCGCAGGCAGGTGCAAGGGGGTGCACTTGCAACCCCCTGGAATCCGCTGACAAGTTAATCTTTTAATTTAAAAAAAAGTTTTTTTTTTTTTTTTAGGGCGTTCTTCTTTAAGAAGTCCAGTCGCAGGCGTGCTGACATCATCGCGCGCAGTTTGCAAGCGGGGACTAAAATGGACAGTTTAGAGGATGCTGTGACATCATCACGTGGGAACTGAAACGGACAGTTTAGAGGACTTTACTGAAGATGGGACCCTTGCAAGTGAGCAGGAACTGAAACGGACGGAAGATGGGATGCTTTAGTGGAATGGGAGGCTTTAGTAAGGGATGTGTGTGTGTGTAAAATGCCCTAGGAGTTACATGGTGGTGGGTAGAGAATAAGGCTTTAACCCTGTACCTTGGGCCCAAGTGGCAAGAGCCTGAATTCCCTACCCACCACCATTTGTAAAAATGTTGCAGGTTTTTCCCTCATACTTTTTCTGTTCCTCGTAAAATCTGTGGTTTCTGTATTTGTGTCCTTGTTGCCTGACATCTACATGTTCTCTCGTTTGATTCTTGGCTGTCTGGAGTGTGTCTCTCTGGGCCTCTGCTAAAATTAGCTTATTTTCCAAGTCAGACTTTCCTGGTTAACAAATGTTAAAAAAAAAAAATGGGCACTCATTTCAGTATCAGACTTCATATTCTTCAGAAAGTGCATGGTAACAAAAGCTTTTATTCTAGCAATTTTTTAAGTGTACAAGATGGATATTTGAAATGTATCCCTGTCTTTGGGACTGTATCCCCCTCCCCCCATTATTTTCTTCATCCAGGTTTTGAGCTAAGGTTGAGAGTTATGGTAAGAACTGAATTCACTGAATATGCTTGGGGGCTGTATTCACCCAGTATTGGCTTTGTTCAGGTATTTATTGGCTTCATCCAGGTTTTGTGCTAAGGTTGAGAGCTACGTTAAGAACTGAATTCATTGAATATGTTTGGGGGCTATATTCCCCCATTACTGGCTTTGTCCGGGTGTTTTTTGCTAAGAGGTTGAGAGCTATGGTGAGAACTGAATTCACTGAATGTTTTGGGGCTGTATTCACCCATTATTGGCTTTGTTCAGGTATTTTGTGCCAAGAGGTTGACAGCTGTGCTATGGTGAGAATTGAATTCACTAAATGGTAGCCATTTAAGTTTCAGTCTTCCTCTTTCACAAAACAGCTGATTTGGCATAGTGGTATGTTGCTCTGACTGTTTTGCACAGGGTCCCCTGGGTTCAAGACGTGGCAGTGAAATGTATGGTGGTAACGCAGCATTTTATTCTAGCAACTTTCCAACATTATACAAGCAATGTTTAAAATGTGTCCCTGGTTTTTGGCCTTTTGTCAACCCCTCCAATAAATTTTGTCTTTTTCCAGATTTCTTGTGCTGCAAAGTTCAGAGATACAGCTGAGTGTTGAGTAGATTTTACAAGCTGAGAGCTGCAGGGGAGCAAAAGTTTAGTGCTGCTTATGTTTAATCATCTCGCATTGTTAATAGCACAACATATAGTGTCCTTGCTTTTGATGCTGAAGGCTGTGGGTTCTACTCCCACAGTAGATAGATTCATTGCTGATACTGCACAGTGTTGTAAAGGGGGTGGATGCTGCAGTCCTTTTGGTAAAGATACCTAGTAACTATGAACCTGTTATCAGTTTGCTATCCATTCCCTATTGCGGTATTACTAGCTTATCATTTTTTTATTGCATGCAACAAAGGCAATTTATTCTTCAAGGGTAACAGGCACTTTATTTGTAGATTAAACAATGACAATATAAAGCAGCAACCTCTTTATTAGTTACAAATTTCTTTACTGTGGATTTTACTACTTCAGAGATCGTGCATATTATTTACGGATACTGGTGGACTATAGAAGGTTAAGTAGACTTTTTATGATGGAAATGTTCTGAATTGGGCAGTTTTGTCATTGGTGTATGCATTTTGTTTCATTGTTTACTGGAAAAATGTTCAAAACAATAAATTTAAAATGCCCTCTTACAACTGTACTGTATTGTACAAGGAATATAATGTAATACAGTCCGGAAGGTGTATCAAAGAGCATGTGTATGTTATGTTTGAGGGGCCTATGATTTTGAAGACAGCCCAGAGTTAATATTTATCTGCCACTGGCAAAATGTATTTTCTTTGAATGTGGGTTTCAATGCTGTTTCAATGCATGTGAGTTTCAAGGGCAGAGAAGTTTTAATGTTAGTCTATTTTCATTGTGAGACTGCATTGCTTTGTTTAACAGATATGTATTAGGGTTTGTGCTGTAAAATGCAAAATAAAACTTTCAAATGAAATCCTAAATCATCGCAGAAGTAAAGCAGTATGCACATTACAGTGTTTATGGTAAATGAGGCAAAATAACCAAGGAATGGGACATTGGAATGCCTGCAGGGGGAGGCTCCATTCGACCATGATTTTGTGGGGGGGGGGTAGCAAACTCAGACAGCCTCGATTGAACTATACCTCTCAGTTGTCCATATCTTTGCAAAATGAATAGATATTTGCTTCTTATTTTTGGTTTGTTCCTCATAAAATTTGTGGTTTTCTAGCAAATCATTTAGGAATGAAGTCACTAAATGACACATAATTTCAGACGTCATAACCTTCAGAAAAATGCATGCTAATGCAAGACTGTCTTAAGTTTATACAAGAGCAATTTTTAGTAGTGTTTGTATGTTCCCCCAATATATTTGGCCTTGTCCAGATTTCCTGCATTAAGAGGTTGAGAGGTACGTGCAAATCACTGTAGATTAGGAATATCCAAACCTCTCAATTGTCCCCAATTTTGGCTCAAAATGTTGCTCTCCCCTAATAATCCCTCCTCCAAAATGGCAATTTTGGAAGAAAATGTGGAGGGTTTACAATTGTATATAACTAATGATCAGAGTTATAGATTACTTTTATTTCAGAAATGCATGTAGATGCTCTTATTTTGTTAGCTGCTCAAGTTAACAATGTTAATACTAAAAAGGTGTCCCTTTTTTGACAGGTATTTTTGCATCACATTTTGGTCCATTTTTCATAAACTTGTAGTTTTCTGGCAAATTAGTGACAAGTCATTAAAGACTGAAGTTAGAAAATAATGGCAGACATTTGAGTTTCAGATCTTATACCCTTCAGAAAATTCGTACTAATGCAAGATCTACTACTGCTCTATTATCTAAGTTAATAAGAGCAATATTTAAAAATTGGCCTTATTTTTGGGCCTGTGTCCCACTTCTAGTTCTATGTATGGCTTTGTCCAGATTTCTTGCTCTGAAGTTGAGAGGTATGAGTGTCAGAGCTATCACTGTCAGCCAGAGACATTTCAAATTATGACATACTTATTGCACCCCACCCTCCATTGTAGTGGCTCTGGATGTGTCCAAGGAAGGCAAGGAGCAGTTATGCAGTGTAAGTGTGCAGAGTATTCCCCCATCCAAGGTAGATCACAAATACAACCGTGGCTTTTCATCTGTCCTTGATTTTGCAGAATGTTCTGGTTTTCTATCAGATTTTTATACTGTTGATTTATGCTTCTTATTATGCAGGAACTGCATGCTGTCACAGTGCCCTGTTGCTCTGTTTAAGTAGCCATGGTTTAATGAACATCAGGTAAGCTTGTCGGAGATTGTAAGATGCAAGTAAGCATTAGTAAGCATATTGTTAAAGAATTACCAGCATTGAAAGCCTTTTCGTTGTTGCCATGCAGAGAATATTTACACAACTAGATAATGTATAAGCCTTGGGTATTGAAATGCATATGACAGTATTTGTAATAAAAGGACAGGATTACAGTATTTTCAGAAGCTCATTACATTTTATTGGAGACCAGTATCTTATAGCAGTGTCTGTGTGTTAGTACACTTAGTTGGGTGGCTTTAATGGTATATGGTAAATAAGCATTGCTACCTTACTTAAAAGCCAAGCCCTGCAACAACTAGGTAAGCTCCACACTGAAGTCAAAACACAATAGCTCTGGTGGGTAAATGTACTCTGTAGTAATCAAAAAAGGCAAATGTTTGAAATAACTACAGCTTATGTGCAAACACAATAGGTAGTGATGAAACAATGCTCTGCTAAAAATGCTTTAATGCTCCACATTGATGAGCTGCAGATCAGTTATTATCACTGGCTACCAGGATTTCACCCACTTCAGATCAAGCACGGTGCCGTTCAGTGCAACCTTCCCAGAACTAATTCAAGTCTGACCAGAATTATTTTGTGTGTGTGTGTGTGTGTGTGTGTGTGTGTGTGTGTGTGTGTGTGTGTGTGTGTGTGTGTGTGTGTGTGTGTGTGTATGTGTGTATAAGAGGGAGGTAGCATACCCCTCAGCTGTCCAGGTTTTTGCAGAATGTCCAGATTTTTTTCCCATATTCCTCCTAAAAAGGATTGAAGTTGCTAAATAATGAGACATTTCAGTTTTAGATGTCCTATCATTTAGAAAAATGCATACTAACACAAATCCTGTTACTCTTGCAATTTTCTAAGTTTATGAGAGCCATATTTATAATCTGTCCCTATTTATTTTAGGCTTTGTCCAGATTTCTTGCACTAAGGTTGAGGCCTTGAGGGGTGTGGTATGTTTGTGAGAGAGAGAGAAAGTGAAATGCCCAAGTTAGAGTTAGCAGGTGGAATCTATTTTCAAGTGCATTTTCAAGGAACTGTGAGTTTTAAGGGAAGCGAAGTTTACTGCTGCTCATGCCAAGTCTATTTACAATGTGCAACTGTTTTGTTTAGCAAATGGTATCTCTATTGTGGTATAAAGTTTTAAAGCTATGTTAGTAGCACCACAAGTAGAATACTTGCATCTTAATGTAGAGGCTTGAGGTTCTATTCCTACAGCATGTACATTTGTATGCTGCAGTCCTGAGGATGTCCTCCTTTGGATGAGATGCCTAATAACTATGAACCTGTTTTTCAGCTTGCCATCCATTTTCTATTGCAATATACCAGCTTACCATTTTTTTAATTTAACATAGGCAATTTATTCTTTGATGGCAGCAGGCACTGAATTTGTAGATGAAACACTGAAATATACAGTTGTTTTCTAGCAACAACATCTTCATTAGTTTCATATATCTTTAATGTGGAATTATTCAGATTACTTTTACTTCAGCAGAGACACTCAAACAAGTGTTGCTGTATAATACAAGGGATATAATTCAATTATATATTATAATTAATACAATCAGGTAAATCAAATCTTTTGCATGGCCCTAGCAGTGTGCAAGGAGCCTATTGCTTGAAAACAGTTCAAAGGTAAATAACCTGCCACTGGCCAGATGCATTTTCTTTGAATGTGGGTTTCAATGCTGTTTCATTGAATGTGAGTTTCAAAAGTAGAGAAGCTTTAATTCCAAGTCTGTTTTCATTGTAAGATTATTGCTTTGTTTAGGATTAGTAAATGTCTCAGTGTTTGGGCTATAATGTTTGAAATAAAAGTTGTAAATTAAATCCAACTGCCTGTAATCATTGTAGAACTAAAGCATAAAACAGTACGCACACAGATTTGAACAGTGTCTATGGCAAATGGGGAGAAATAGCCAAGTAATGGGACACTGGAATGGCTGTGTGGGCGGGGCTTGGGGTGGGTGGACTTGGGCAGGGCGGTGTTGGCAGGGGGCGGGGAGAGCTATGTGGGTGGGGCTCTGGGTTTGCACCCCCCCTGCAAAAAATCCTGCGGGCTCCCTTGAAAATGACATATCTGACATGTTTGGGGTCTCTTAAGGGTAACTAAACACTGGATATTTTCTAAGTCAACATAATTGTTTATACTACTAACATTCAATCCTGATATATAAAATACTATAGAACAATAATAGAATAATATAGAATTTCATATCTCTTTTAAGAAAATTCTCCATATAATAATTTAACATATGGAGCTCAGTTGATATTGCTGGTTAAAGGAATGAGTGATAATCCAAATAGATCTATCTTTATGTATTGGATTAGGAATGACTTTCATTCCATGTTTAATGGGAAATTCATATTTACTTGTATTTGGTACTTTAGAATTAATGTTTTATAGACGTACTTTTTTTAAAGCCTGACCAGAATGTTACCCTACTTGTAGTTAAAGAAGAAAGAACATTAAATTACACTCTCAAGTTTACACACATAAAAATAACATTCAGTGTTATCAGAGAATATGGTATAACTACTATAATAAAAAAAGTTTCTTCTAACAATAACTTGAAATGAATTTAATATTCTTATCATTAAATACTAATTGCTTAAATAATGCAAATAAAAGATCAAACTTACTAAAATATTTAAAACTAAATAAGGCACAAGTAGTATTTCTCCAGGAAACACAGTTTAAGACTAATGATATCTTTATTTGGAACCCTAAGGGCTATGCAGTCTTAGCTCAATCCTCCTATAGAACAAAGACAAAAGGAGTATCAATTCTCTGGAAGAAAAACATAATCACTCCAAACGTTATTTATAAATATGAAGACAAAGAAGGTCTACTAGCATTTGTTATAATTAAATTTAATAACAGAATATGGACCTTAGCTAATTTATATTGGTTCCCAGGAATTGGAGGAGGAACAGTTAAAAAACACCTAGATTTTATTTCCAAAAATTATAAAGGAAATCTTATACTGGGAGGAGACTTTAATTGTACTTTAGAAGCTTCTGAAACCAGCAAGAAGTCTTTTCGCATAGCAACTATTTCAAAATCCTTAAAAAGATGGATTAATTCATTTCATTTAATAGACACTTTTAAAGTTTGTGTCTTTCGGCTTTTCCCAGTTAGGGGTCGCCACAGCGGAACTCCGGTCTGCTAATGATTGGCTGTAGATTTTTACGTGCTGGCTTGCCAGGCCTAACGCACAACCTTCAATGAAGGAATGCCCATGCACGCATGTCGACACACAGAAGACGCTCTAGCTGAGAATCGAATGGACAACGTCTAACTGTGAGGCAACAACGCTACCACAGCACCACCACCACAGTACTAATAGACACTTTTAAAGTAAAAGATGATAAATCCTTATTATTTTCCCATAAAGGTCATAGATGTGGAACACAAACTAGAATAGACAAATTATTCGGAGTTCAAGATTTACAAACAAAAATCCTCAACTTCTCAATAGTTCCATGCCTCTTCTTAGATCATGAATCTCTGATAATGAAGCTCCAAATATAGTTTAAACTTTTAATCCTCTCAACTAGAATTTCATCATATATCATGAAAATTAAAGAATTCAGATCCTGGATGTTGTCAGAACCACAATTATTTCTTGAAATTAATAATACAACAGAAATCAGTAGAGTCATGGTTTGGGACTTATTAAAAGTGTATTTATTTGGTAAGACCTTTAGCTGGTAGAAAAACAAAGTTAGAGAGTCAGAAACTGAATCATTAGACTTGCAAAATAGACTCTTGACCACAAAATCTAAAATAAATCAGAATTGCCCAGAAGTCAAAAAAGAAATAGAGGAATTAAATAAAAATATAATGAAATTCTAACTCACAAAATGTGTCTAGCCTTGGAAAAATTGAAATTAAACTCATTAGCCACCTCCCCCAGATATCTACATAACTTGTCTACAAGAATTAAAATACAATCTAAAGCAAATAACATTAGTAGTATATATCATGAAAAGAAAGGGAAAAAAGATATAGGAGACATCCTTGAAGTATTTCAGTTCCATTATGTGGAACACTTCAAAAAAGAAGATTTAGATACCAACAAAATAAACTTAGATACAGACCTTATCAATATAAAAAAAATTCCCCAAAACTTAAAACTAGACCTACAAAAACCTATATCCTACAAAGAAATTGTTGACAAGATAAAAGAAAGTAAATCTAACAAAGCTCCAGGGATAGATGGTATAATTACAGAAATTTACAAACTCGTGCCTTCAACAGTAATCCCCCTTTTCCTAAAACTTTGCTAGAAGTCCAGTCAGAAGCAAAAATACCACCCTCATGGAAATATTCTCTCATAACACCAATTCTAAAAGATAATAAACCATCAGACCTTTGCACCTCATACAGACCTTTATCATTACTGAATAATGATTACACAATATTCATGTCAATCCTAGTTAACAGAATGAAAATCCCACTTTCAAAGACAATCAATAATTATCAAACAAGATTTTTATATAACAGGCACACACATGATAATATTAAAAAGATACTTACTCTTATAGATTATGTGAATAAAGAAGATAGAGAAACACTTGTAATCTGATTAGACAGAAAAAGCCTTTGATTCCCTCAACAGGGAATATCTATTTAAAACTTTAGCATTATTTGAATTTCCTTCTCCCTTCATCTTATTACTAAAAAACATATATATTAATAACTTAGCCTACATTAAATTAGGTCCTTTCACCTCAGAGTCTATGCATATAATGAAAGGTACTAAACAAGGATGACCCCTTTCTCCTATTTTATTTGCTTTGGTTATAGAAATATTTGCAGAAATAATACACAATAATCCAAGAATAAAAGGAATAGAAGTCTATGACCAGTTGTTCTTCTTCCGGCTTTTCCCTTTTAGGGGTTGCCACAGCGGAACTCCTGTCCACTAATGATTGGCAGTAGATTTTTTATGGGTGTCAAAGTGCCAGCTCAATGCCCAACCTTCAGCAAAGACATGCCCATTCTATGCATGTCTTTCAAATGCCACTCGACCAAAGGGAGGACATGCAGACTCCACACAGAAGGTGCTCCAGCCGAGAATCAAATGGGAGAACCTCTTGCTGTGAGGCAACAATGCTACCACTGCATCACCGCGGCTAGTCTATGACCCGTACATATCTAAAATAATGCTCTCCTAATGACAGTCTGGAGTTTGATAGGGTTAATAAAATATCATCAACAAAAAGCATTATTTGAGATATGTACTGGTACATATCTAAAATAGTGCTTTTTGTTGATGATATTTTATTAACCCTATCAAACTCCAGAGAGTCATTAGGAGAGCTAGAAGAAGTAATGGAGACATTTTATAAGATTACAGGCCTACACTTTAATAGATCAAAATCAAAATTTCTATTTTTAAATAAGAAAAAAGAACTACAAGTTACAGATAACGCCATCATAGGAAAACAAGAACTTACGCTAAATTATTTAGGAATAGTGTTATGCAAAAATATAAACAAAACAATATTAATAAATTATAAAAACATTATTGAAGCAATAAAAATATATACAGAAAAGTGGAACAAAATTATATTAACTTTTAAAGACATATTGCAATTAATGAAAATGGTCTTATTGCCAAAAATACTATATGTAGCATTAGCAATACAGTTAATTCTTGAAAGATGCATTCTTAAAGAAATAAACTCATGTTTAATTACATTTTTATGGTATCCCAAAAAGAAAAGAGTATCTCTACCTCATCACATTAAACCCTGGAAACAAAGAGGATTGAACTTCCCAGAAATAGAAACATATATAAAGCATTTGTGCTTAAAACTACAATAGACTGGATAAACCCAAATTATTTTGCCAACTGGAAAGAATTAACAACGGCTATATTAACAAATTCATTTAATATGTTCAATTTTTTTTTAATAGTAGACAAGTCAAACAAAGCCTGGTATATACTATGCATAAGTATACAATATAATATAACAAAACCTTCTAAAACAACACTGATTAATCATTACATCAGTTCATTTAGGAAACGTATCAATGCAAACATAGATTTAAAACTTTGGTTGGACCTTTTAACCCCATTCACCATCACTAAGAACTTTCCTCACAAAATATATAGGGAAACAATAACCTCCTGGGAACTAAATGGATTCTTATGCTGGTTTCAATGTGTAAATAAATAAATCCCAGGATTCACTAATCCTCCGTGTAAGACTAAATTAGTCTTACATGGAAACTGCAGCCTAAGAGTAAGATGTCAGCACACCATGCATATTTATGAGGGCGCACTGACTCAACTCTAAGGCTAACACGGAGCATGCACGAGTGCAGGGGGCGTGTCGGACTACCGAGCAGTCCAAAAATCCATGGCCCTGCAAGGCCCTCAATCGGCAAATGTCAACTGACATGTGCGAGTCCACTCAAATGTGTACATACCCAACACTACACTCCCCCACATTCTAAACCCCTGTACAATTAGAAAATGTAAAACTTTTATTTTTTTTTTATTATTCCCAATATAGCTGCCCGTATTTGCATGTGTTTGCGCGGGTTTGCCAATACTTAGCTACAGTTAGCAGTTTAGGCATCGAAGAGGATAATAAGAAACTTATATGCAAATTAAGCAAAATAGCAATAGCATAGTGGTAGAGCCTTTGCACAAAAAAAAGGCATTCCTGGTTCGAGTCCCACCACACCCCGTTCTATTTTCTGTAGGAAATCTGTATATAAAAATAATTCCTGACATTTATCTGTTAAATTTTAGTAAAAAGCATTGAAACGGCCTATGTAGTAGTGAATGATATTTTATATAGATATCTGTCTGTGTCTTTTCCCGGTTAGGGGTTGCCACAGTGGAACTCCAGTCTGCTAATGATTGGTAATTGATTTTTACATACTGAGTTACCAGCTCTGATGCACAACCTTCAATGAAGGTATGCCCATTCACGCATGTCTCCATGCAGAAGACGCTCTAGCTGAGAATCGAACTGGACAGCATCTTACTGTGAGGCGACAACGCTACCACAGCACCACCACTGCAGGTATATTTTATATATATATAAGAAGGTGAAATGGTTATGCATACTGATGAATGCATAAGTAACGTATCTTAAGCAATGTGAAGCACTGCTAAGCAAAGTTTACCAGTATTAAGCACATTTAAGTATAATTGCTCATAGCTTAGCACTGCTTTAACTAGCGCAATGGTTTTGTGCAGAGCTGCGCATCACACAAACTAGCGCAAACAAAACATGTTTGCACGTAGCTGTGCACCGCGCTAACTAGCGCAATGCCGGGCAACGTCAGGCAATGTCGAGCAACACTGGGCAAAGTTGAGCAAAGTCGGCTAAACACAGCCACACCTCCTAGCCAGTCTGGCCAATAGTAAAATCAAAAGCAATATCAGGCCTCGAACCCGGGACACTGTGCACCATAATCACAGTACTAGACCACTAAGCCATGACAGCTTTTCATATGCATGCACTTTCAACACATACATACTTATCAATGGAAGTTTACCCATTGCTAAGCTGGCCAATCACAAATAAATCCGGGGAAATGAGGCATATTTAAGCTCCATAGGCGGGAATACTTGCCATAACTGATTGTAGCTCCCATCTGCAGTCAGCATGGCCAGTGTTGGAGAGGGCTCTCGATTTCGAGCGCAACGTTGGGGCATTGAGGAGTCAAAAGTAATGGTTTGGCTCCTCATCCATAATCATGATGAGAGACTCCTGCAGGGCCAGTTCCAGGGCACTGAATACAAAGCAGAAGCCTGAAACCATCTAGCTCATGATCTCACCAGTGCCACAGTCATCCCTTGGACTGGTGAGCAGGTCAGGCACCACTACTCAGACCTGAAGAGATGCAAGGAGAACCAACTAAACCAGTGGATACAGGAAGCCTGTGGGATGGAAAATGTCCCACTACTGAGTAGGTAGCCATGGAATGAAGTATGTAAGAATTGCTATCGTAGTCTATATTATGGATAGGTATGTCTCAATATCACTTAATTTACTTCACAGCTACAGGTGTCCATGCTGTGAATCAGCAAGCCAATGCAGATAGGCTGCTAAGGCTGTGCCACCAGGCAGATTAGTAATTATTTTGCATGTATTGTTATATAAAATGTGAGCGAGCCTGAAAAAAAGTGTAGCCCAATAATAAAGGTGTAATAAGTCTTGAATAACTTCTCTGCATGTACTGTTATATAAAATAAGTGAGCGAGCCTGAAAAAGAGTGTTGTAACCCATTAATAAAGGTATAATAAGTCTTGAATAATTTCTCTGCATGTACTGTTATATAAAATAAGTGAGAGACCCTGAAAAAGAGTGCTGTAACCCATTAATAAAGGTATAATACGTCTTGAATAAGTCTTCTGCATACCCTGATATATCAAATAAATGAGAGAGCCTCTAGAAAAGTGTGTAATGTAATTAATAAAGGTATAATTCCTGGAGTGTGTCAGTATCACTTTCTTTGATATGTTGTAGTACTCTTGAATTATAGAAATAGTACTGTTGTATTAAGTGCTGTCAACCCACACTTGGGTAGGCCCATATAAAGTGGATGAAGGGAGTGGCAGTAGCTGTTAAGCATATATACAGTCCTCAACTGTTGGTTCATGGCTGGCATGTACAGGTTAATCTGGCACATGAGTAGCTTGTTATTGTGTTCCCCAGAAATGTCAGTGTGCTGCTAGAAATGTAGGGGGCTGTTAAAATATAACTGATAATGTCACCTGAACACATCCAGATATGTAGATATATAAATAAAAATAAAATATATAAATACATAGCAGTAACATCTGCATCCTGGACAGTTTGTATGTCAAATACAGGTCAGGTATATAAAGAACTAGCAAAACCCACTTCACAATTTAACGGACATTGCCTAGTGCAATAATAAATGTAGGGGATATATACCTGCAGTCAATAGGAATGTAGTGTAAACTATACGTATATATAAGTTGTTAATGGAGGTATCTTTTTACACCCTACTGTATGTGCATAAACAATGCAATTCCACACCTCAATGGGTATGTCTAATCTCAAAACATTTGTTGGGACATATGTCCTATTGGTTTATAAATATCTGCATTTACTTTGATGCATGTGCACTGTTCAAATACCACAATCTTGGTGGCCTGTTGCCACCAATCAATCTTGCATGCTATTGGAATGTCCACTGCTGTTCTATATATGCATGTGTTATGCTTGCTGTTCAACTGTTGGAACTCTGGTGTGTTGGGTTAATGGGAATACTACTGCATGCTGTTACAACTAATTTGGGATGCTGTTGGCTGTTACCAACCCATATTGTCATTAAATCCTCCTAAATATAGAATGTATGGGAAGGCCGGTCCCAGCGGACCCACCTGACCTACCTCAGCTGGCGATGGCACCTGGCACCAGCAGGTCCGGTTCCCAGCCCGGGACCTCCTCCTCCATTGGCCATGTGCCACCTTCAGGTGGAAGCATTGCAGGGGATGGGGCTCATCCCTCCCGTGCAAGCATGGCCAGAGGAGGGCCACCTATCACCCTCCGAATGGTCCGGGCTGTGGTGCGTAGGGAGATCAAATGTTCAGTCGCTGATCCTCTAGGCCAGCTTGAGGCACGAGTGGCGCAACTCACAGGTAAGCCTGCCCCTCCTATGCAACCCCCAGCACAGCCACCCTCTGGGCTGTGAAGGTGCAGTGATGACTGCCCATGGGTGGGGATCTCAATTCCACTGTTGCCATCTGTGGGCTCATGGACTTGCGATTTTCAAACATCCTTCCTCGTCAATGGTATTCACCCACCACATATGTCATATTCTGCCCCTGTATGCGTCTTGTTTGTCTTGTCTGTTTACCTCCCCAACCTACCTCCCCAAATATACCTACTTCCCCTACCCCACATCTCACCTGAAAAAAAGGGCCATCTGCTCCAAAAAAAAATTACGCCGCATACATAGCTGCCCATTTTGCACACATGTCCACTGGGCACATAAACTGATATTTAATTGGCAGTACAACATACTTTGTTGTCCTCACCCCTCTCTCAGGGGTGGGAGGTTTCATATTTCCCTCCAAATTTATTGCATATGCACAGCTGTTGCTGTTAAAGAGATGGACAGCTATAGACCTTCCCTACACCCATCCTGCACATCCCGAGCTGTTTTCCCTACTGTCATTCCCTCTTTGTGCCCCATTTCACCACTTTCCTATCTTCCCATTTTCTTTTCTTTCAAAGAAATGAGTGCAGGGGTTAGCGGGAGTAAGCACTTTTAAGCAGCAGTTAGCGGGTTTGCATGAGTGTGTGCTTGTGTCTGCTTAGCTAAGTATTGCTAAGCTTCGCGCAAACCTGTGCAAACCCACTTACAACTGCTTAAAAGTGCCTTAGTCACCCTGCATGTGAGGGCCTTGTTCTGCTCAGTAACAAAATAAAACACCTCTGTTAGTCTTGAACCCTGGATCTTGGACACACTAGACTGCATGAAGTATCACTAAGCCACAGTACACATACAGCAAGTTGTTGCTGAAATAGATATATCATGCATCTGAATGAGCGAATGTAAAGGAAAGATAGGAATGCCATAACACAAAACCTGTTCTGTGGAACTTTACCAGCAGTTGTTGTGGAATTGCATTACATAACTGTAATAAGAGAACCAGCCATTCTAGCAGTAAATAATGTTACAGCAGTACTTTACAACCCCCACACAGTATCATAGCAGGACAATCCCCACCCAAATGTACAATATACCTGTGTGCTCAGGGTCCACCAAGAATGTAGGTAGGCATACTCAGTACTGGAATTGTCCAGTTTTCTTGAGCATCCTGTGCTAATGTCAACAATAAAAAGCACAAACTGTGCAGAAGTGAGTACATTAATATTCACAGTATAGCAGTTCACAAACAGTTCATGTGCCAAATGAATACATCTCAATAACTACTTATGTATGGCAGTTAATTGTATAAGTAGAAAAGAAACTACATACTCCCATGTATCTTGTGTTAGCATTTGTAGGGGTGAGTACAATTCTACACTGACAACTGTGTACTGGAAGTGGCAACATTCAGGTCTGAGTACAACATTTAAATCACTGGCTACACCCCTAGCTTCAGATATAAGAAGTATACCAACCTTCTGACTTAAACAATGGTGTCCACAGCAAACAAGCATGGGCCCCACTTTGGAAAGCTGAAAGGGCTATGCCTACCTGACTTAGCAATTTATAGCATTGGGTTGCTATGACAGTGAGTACTGCAATTACCACACAGCAGGCTGCATCCAATTACCAAATGTTGGCCACCAATTGGTGCACAGGCCATCACATGCACATGTGCAGATACCTATAAAAGCAGGCTGTACTTGCTGTCCACACATGCAATCATTCCATTGCAGCTAGAAAGAGAGAGAGAGAGAGAGAGAGACAGACACGCACCCACCCACATCAAAATCAACATCAACAGAAAAAAAAATAAAATAAAAGACACACGGAACTGAAAACTACAAACACATACAAAGGAAAGGTATGTAACAGATATGTATTTACTGGCATGTAGTAGATGTTTTTGAAGAGTACTCTACATACTTTGAAACATCCATATGTGGCAGCAGTATGTATCTATGCCCAGATGCCCTGCATAACTACTGCCATGGACAAATCAGTGTGTAGCTATGTGCAGTGGGACATAAATGTGACATATGTAGCTCAGCATTACATGTCAAACATCTGATACATGTTATCTGTGTTCTGTACAGTAGTGTGTACAATGGCTCTTTGGGGGAGTAGTGCATACAGTTATATAAACATTGATGTGACAGAGTAACACATGTATGATAGTCATATTAACATGTAGCTTAGCAATGGCAACTGCTGTACCAGGCTAGTATGCTAATCTAGCAGCTATATATACAACCTCTAATATTACTGTGTGCTCACATGTTACACCTGTTCATGTTGCAGCAAGGCCCAACAGGTCAGCCATGAGGTCCACGGACTTACAACAGTGTGGACCTTGTGTGTGTATGGCACACACATACGGAGAGATATTTTTGTGTCAGATATATTAGCATCTGTACATGTGCATAGAGCAAGGGACATACTGCAACTGTTTGTGAAGGGTGGACATATATATGTTAGTGAAGGTTGTTATGTGCATATTTCTATGTAGGTTGTAGTGTGTGGCAAACAAGACAGCATACAGTGCTGGTATATGACATGTGGTGGTTAAATGCAGTGGGTATGATTTGTTAGGTTTGCAGTGTGGCAGCCAGTGAAGCCTGCTAAAGCTACATGGGCTGAGAACACTTTCAATGCATTCCGCACAAGACTGTGCAATATTATTACATAACTGTATACCTCACAACCTTCGCATAATTGATATTCCCACCATGAAAGGTGGACTGTATATGTGCCTATATGTATATCTGTCTGTACACCAATGGATGTTTATATGTATGTGTATATTTATATATATGTATATATATATATATATATATATATATATATATATATATATATATATATATATATATAGAGAGAGAGAGAGAGAGAGGGGGGGGGAGGAGGGAGAGAGATACAGGGTCATATTTACTGTGACAGATGCCTGGTGACAAAGCCATGGCCTAAAGCTCAATGTCGAAAATGCATTGGCATCCCTTTTGGTAAAAACTCTGTACCCATGAACTACCACATAGGTGGTAGTTTACTTAACACCGAAAGTGTGATAAGAGACCATGGGACAAAGGTGGACAGTAGTCTCCCCTTTGATAATCACAGTGCCACACTAGTCATGTAATCTGTCTATGTGGCACACCTCATCACAAAAGGTGTGTCATCCAGGGAAAAAGAGGTCAGTGTTCCCCTCTACTCATCACTCATAAAACCCATTATAGAGTACAATGCCCCTTTTGGTATGTACCTCATAAGACATCTACAGCAACTGGAAGGGCCACAGACATACCTCACAAAGAGTATTACCAGCCTCAAACAGATGCCCTATGCAGACCGTTTCACAAAACCACAGCTAGACTTTGTCGCATACTGCCTACCCAGAGGTGACCTCTGCCTAACATACAAAGCTATGTCAAACCCAGAGCTGTTGGACATGCTCCACGTAAACAGATCACAATCTCTAGGAGCTACATGCCCTAGGGACCTAAACCTTGTCACCTCAATAAACATAACATGCTGGAGGGATAGATCTCTATCTCAGAGACATCCCATACTCTGGAACAAACTACCTATCAATCACAAACAAAGCCCTCATTAGCAGTTGTCATGAATAATCCTGATGATTGGATGGGAGATAGGAAATACACCCGGGAATCCCCTCTGTGGCTCTGCTTGACAGGGGCACATGAAATTAAATTACATGGGTGTCAAAGGCCAGGGTACCGTATGGCTAGGCTTTTATAGGCCCTAGGGCCAGTAGCCTATTCCCTACCTATGAACTGATATACACCCATATGTACTTGTTGCAATAATTGCTATGTGAGGTTGACTGAGTGTGATGGCGAATGTGTTGGTGAATGTGTCAAAGTTGTGTATATGTGTGATAGCTTAGTGGGAAACTGTTTCTGTCATGGTATTTTGTGTCCTAGCTCTGATCCCAGCAAAAGATGTGTATGCTATTGCTAGGCAGAAAAAGCAGTATGGCATATGGTCTGACATAGTCCCTTGGTGTTGACTGGGGTGTGCCATTGTAGGCTAAAGCAGTGCATGTATGCTTATTGATTGGTACTGCTGGTGAATCCAAATCCCATATGAACTGTAGTACTACCAGAAGCTGTAGGCCTAAACAGCACAGTATGGTGTATGTTCACATTGCTTGGAACCACTGTTTTGTGTGTTCCCTGTAGTCCTCACAGATTACATACCTCAGGCATAAAGTTTTGTAAGTACTGACACACAGTACTGTATGCTACACAGGTAAAGCTCATCTGGGTTGCCATACCTTTGTGTCTTGTATGTATGTCTGATGTGTGTGTGGGTATGCCTGTAACATGCCCTCGGTCATATGTGTGTTACAGGATATAAGTGCGTATCTAGCAACATGTATAGTCTAGTACAGCAGTATGCCACCTATATTCATGAATGTGCACATATGTTAGGAAGGGGTTTGCCATTAACAACTAGTGTGATATACTTGTAATACTGTAACTGGACTTTACAATCATTGCAATGGATGACATATTTCTTTATGCATTAGCTTGATATATACCTCCTGTGGCTAGGTGGTGCATTGTGTCGCATACAGTGTGCCATGTACTGTTGTATAGTCTTACATACTGGTTTCTCTTTGTTGCTGTGCAGAACATGGTTTAATATATAGAGCGTGCCAGGCACTGTCAGGCAGTTGTGGGTTGAGCACTGATATGTGGTATTGAAAGTGTGTATCCTCTGACAGCCAATAGGTTGCTATATATGGCAGTTCAGTGATATCTGTACTTTAGAATGTTAAGTGTGCCACATGACTTGCTCACACATATTGTTTCATTGTCTTCCAGGGTCATGGCCCACCATCGCAACCCTACCTATAGTCCAGCTGAGGATGAAATAATAACAACCAGTCTGGTTCAGCACTACACCCTGCTTTTCTCCAGAACCAGCCAGGACCAGCATGAGCGGACTCCATTGTGGCAAGATGTTGTCCATAGGGTAAATGACATAGGCATGCATAACCGGACATATGAGGAGGTATGCTGTCACTGCAGTAATTTACTTAGACATGTCCGGCAGCATGCGTCTGATGTCCGTAGACAACAGCTTGCCAGAGGTGGTGGGGTAACCATCCACCCCCGCCCTCACCAGAGTGGAGGAGCTGCTCCTGAGCCTGGTGGCTTCTGGCCAACAACAACAATAGCACACATGTATCATCATGGAGGCCGGAGCCACCCAGCAAGTTCACACGGAGCGTGCAGGTAACATGGCATATCTGTAGACTACTGTTACCTCGATTGGTAGATCATGCATATGTGAGATGTGTACTGTATGGTTAGAAGATGTGGAGCCTGGTGTTGTGCAATACTGATAATTTGGAACATAATCTGTAGGCCTGTGACTGTCAACCGTTGTACTACTGTAAGATTGCAAACCCACAGTAGCAATGCCACAGTTGTTGCCACTGACAAACTGTCTCATATCCTTGTAGGTCCCTCTGGTGTGACAGCAAGGCAGCAGACCCATGCTGATGAGTGTGTTCTACATTTAATATTGCAAATAACATGTGCATGTCATAGGTGAGGTGTAGGCCATGTACACATGTAACACACCTAAGCATAATGCATGCTGTGCATGTTTGCTGTGAAACTATGCACATGTCAGTAACGTGAGTAGCTGCCTCAAACACATGCAATACACAGAGCATCCCAAACAATTGTGGCTACACTGTAGTGGACATTGGATAGGCAGAGCAATACACATGCACACAACATACACAACTTTGTCATACGCAGTACACGTTAATATGCTACACATGGTGTATTCAGACACCCGCTGTAAGGTCACAATCTAGTATCCCAAATGTCATCCACACAGCACACATAATATACCTGAGGGGTAGAGGCCTATCATGTGGCGGTGTGACACTCTTCAACACACAACACATTCATGTTAGGCAATGCTCCCTATTGGGCACCTTACAAACCCATGCAACAACTGTCTGTGAAATGGTGAATGTAGCCACGGTACTGCAGTTCAGGTACAGCAAGATAGTTGCCGGTCTGGCACACATTAGTAGCCTTGAGTGACCACATGATGCTGCATGATGATGACTCATGGTACTACACCCCATCCAGTTACAGTGACTACAGTACTACACATAGCATTCATTGCTATACACCTCAATGTTGTGTGTGTGCAAACATATGCACCTCTGCACAATATGCATAGCAATCACCATTTGCGCAAAATGACACATATATGTCTTGTAATGCTATTGAGTGTATAGGTCATATGACACACATTGGGTATGTGTGATGTTTAATGTTGCAGTTGTGATGTAGCATGCCATGTCATGGCTGGCACTGGCATGTCCACAATATGTTCTACACTCACCATAACCACTGTACAATGGCTATGTTGAGCAATGGTATTCCATCAGGTATACATGCACCACTCATCCTGTGTGTATACATAGCATGCATGAGCTAAACCTGTGTCCACAATTATCTTCTAAAGACACAGATGCTCTAATCAGAAATGGATATCTATGTGACACACAGATACACATCCAGCCATGGTATGTATACCTGTGAGTGATGGTGCACAGGACATTGAAGAGCTTTTAAGACTTGCACAGCAATGTTGTGTCCATGTACACATTGCATTCCAGGGTAAGGCCAATCACTGAACAACAACACACATGCATCAAAGCCATGTATACTGTTATTAGCAAGGACTGTCAACACTGGCAATGCATGTTGTTGAGCAATACACGTCCTGCATGCTGACATGTGTGATATGACTGTTTGGCTTGTGATACTGTACCCCACCATCAACCGCTATTGAGTATGTTCTGGATTGCTGGTGGTGTATGTGTGTGTGTGTGTGTGTGTGTGTGTGTGTGTGTGTATGTCTGCTTTAGTGAGGAGTGTATTTGTGTGCATGTGTGCATGTGTTCATGTGTGCATGTGTGCATATGTGCATGTGTTCATGTGTACATGTATGCATGTGTGCATGTGGTCATGTGTTCATGTGTGCATGTGTGCATGTGTGCATGTGTGCATGTGTTCTGACATCATGTAAAGGTCGTAAAGTGTGTTTCCTGTCTTCCTCTCACAGGTGCTGAGGTTGGGCTGGTTCACTGCAGCGAGAAACCTGATGTCACTGACACAAATAGTGATAATGAGGATAGGTGTGTTGAGGCACAGGCATGTTTGCCAGGGTCTGTCATTGGGCCACCAATCGACAGTACACAAGTGTCCACCCCATCCATGCACACAGTCATACTGCCAATACATCCATCACCAATGCCCTTAGCTGAGGGACAGTGTACAGTCGGCATTGGCCAGGACAGTGTGGTATCTATGGCACATGCCTCCCGACACAGCAGCCATACCCAGATGTCTGGAACGGTACCACATAGGCAGATGTCCAGGGGTTCTCGTTGGAGCACTGCTGGTCATCATGCCCCTGGCAGACATGCCACAGGTCTTACAACCTCATGCATGTTCCAGGCTGTCATGTAGGCACAGGCACGTATGGAATGGTACACCAGACAGGGACTAAGGGCACAGAGGGCACATAACACTGCTTTAAATTACAGTATCCATGACCTAGCAGGTGCCATCCATAATTACACTGAGGTCACTAATAGACATTGGGGTGAGACATTAGATGTTCTCCGCAATGTCATGTCCATGTGTCAGGACAGTGCGGGACGGTTGAGACGTCAACATGGACGTATGCCAGCAACATCAGCAGCTGGTAGTCACCGCAGACATCCCTCAAGTCACAGCCGCTCCCGTACTGCCAGTACCAGCCCCAGCAATGTTGGGGGTGGGCTGTCTATAGACTGTCCTAGAAGACCACGTGCACGTGGATCTGGCCAGTCCCAGCAGGGACCTGGTTCCAGTGTATATCTGTCTACCTCTGAGGATAGTACCCATTCAGGCTTATTACCTGATACTGTCAGTAGCACCCCTGCCAGGCAAAGGTACCATATCCGTGGCCAGAGATGGTGATCTGTAAAACCTGACAGGTACAGTCTGTGGCTGTCCCACAAATCCCCGTATATGGCAGCCACATGGTGGAACTGTGTGCATGCAGACACACACACACATAAACCAGACACCTAGGACTAACACATACCCGCACACATTACATCAACATTGGCCCATAGCAGTACTCTTGGCCCTCACACACACACACACACACACACACACACACACACACACACACACACACACACACACACATACATGTTGACTGTATGGCTCAATGTAGGCATCTGGCAAGCCAACAACACACCCTGTGCATATGATGAAACCTGTGCCACCTCCTGTCATCTGTAACATTGATGCAGGGACAGGCTAACATGGTGCTGATGCACAGGGTGACTTTATAGCAGTATAGCAATGTTAGCATGTTATTACCAGTAAAGTGTAATGATATCCTTGAAGGTGTAGCTGAGCAGGCATGATGCATTAAAGCTATGATTGTCAATGTAGTATTGTTTACACCAGTGTTAATTCCAATAGTGTATTGTTCGCCCACGTGCCACTTGGCTGATGTGTGTAGTATTGGCAGCATGTGTTAGAGAAAGGACAGTACATGTGGGATGTGTGCAGCACAGAGTTGCAGGTGTACATTTGTAAACATGGTGGAGGTGCACTGTCTGCATGTACGTTCATAGTGGACACATGGGCAGGGTGACATACCCTGTATTACACAGTGTTAACACTCCATAGTTTCTATTGGTGGCCAGTATGCATTGTACTACACACATCTTGGAACTTGGGTACACATGTGTGTATGACATGGTTTGACACTGTACTGTGGGTGATACTGTTACTATCTGTCATTGGTTTGCATTCTGGTAGTATACATAACCTCAACAGCCTGACCATAAACAATCATTAGATGATGTCTTGACAACTGACACACAGATGTAGGACACACAGTAACATTTGGATCCTTCAGGTACTATGCCAGTAACCAGTGGTATTCACCTGCACCCATTCTCTCTTAGGTACAGGCAAACACAGTAGGGATATGTCTGTCCACATCTGGAAATGCATACTGTGGCCTATAATGCATTCTCCAGATGACACACACATCCTCCACAAAGGTATCATACAGACAGATACCTGTTGTCAAATCCATGCTGTAAAGCTATAAGCCAACTAAAGCATAGTCATACACTTTTACAAAACATAGTATCCCCACATTACCACATAGGTAGTAGCCCCCAACATGCTGAACAGGTACCGATGTGTACATACAGCCAAGTGTTACATCATCTCTCCTTTGGTAATCACATTTCTAAAGGTATTTTGAAATCCCTCGGTGAATCACATAAGCAATAAGGGGTCTGCATGCATATTCACAAAGGTTGTTGTACACCTATAATGAATAGCCATCATTGACAGACTTTGCTGCGTTTGAACAGGTCTGAAATATAGCTCAGGCATAAACCCTCACTCACACTATTCAACTGAAACCATAATGAGTGTGTGTGACACGGATGACCTAGGCCAGGGATCACTGCATTGACTGGGCTTGTCACAAGCATACAGATGTGACCTAAGGTCTGGAAAGTGGCAGCACACTCTGGCAAAGATAACAGATGTGTTCATGGAGAAAGCAGGGTTCCCACCTATGAAATAATTGAGGTCACATGTATGTATATGTATTTGCCACACAGCTATCTGACATGTGCAATGCATATACTGTTGTCATAGTAATATGTCATACAGTAGTAAAAGCAAAACCCACAACACATTGACCAGCAGTGTCACACACAAACACCAAGTGCAGGATTCAAACCCCTAACTAACTAGTTTATGATAATAGAGCAGTACACATTAACTCGACGTACTACACACACATCACTGGAAGATTTTCTTTCCACAGGTATATTTGTAGGATGGTGACATCATCAGACTTGACAAAGATAAGTATACTGCTTTTAAGGTGTTTTAGTAGTCTCCAGAAAGGTTGCTCCTCTCCAAGGGGACCACACACAAACACATACACAGTTGTCAAGTGCAGGATTCAAACCCCGACATAACTACTTTACGATACTAGAGGAGTACGCATTAACATGACACACTATACACATTACTGGGAGTTTTCCTTTCCACAGGTTTATTTGTAGGATGGTGACATCATCAGACTAGACAAAGTGGGTTACATTAGGTGACATTAGGTGGGCTACATAGAAGGAATTTCTAAACACTTTGGCCATGTGATCATCAAAGGAGAGTTTACTATCTACCTGGGTCCCCAGGGCCATAATTACTTTCTCCGTACATACTGGATTACCACCTATGTGGTAATTTGTGTGCACTTTGTTTTATCCAAAGGGGATGACTATGCATTCTTTGGCATTCTGCTTGAGGGCATTGTTTTGACACCAGGTATCTGTCTCTGTAAGACCTTTCTGGAGGATGTCTGTGTCAGCCGTAGAGTCGATTATGGACCACAGTTAGCAGTCATCTGCAAACTTGTTCAGCCATACTCCTCCCGTGCTTGCCTGTACCTCTGAGCAGTATCTACTGAACAGGTGGGGTCCCAGGACCAAGACCTGTGGGATGCCATTTGTGACTGGTTTAGAGTTGGACATGGCACCCACAGCTCTGAACATGTGTGTTTGATCTGTGAACCAGTTGGCCACCCATCCTTTGACATAGCTGTTAATGTTCAAGCTGGTAAGCTTGTCCATGATGACAGAGTGGGGAATGGTGTCGAAAGTCCTTAGTGAGGTCCAGGTGGGCTGTGTGGACTACTTTCATCTCCATCTATGTCCTTGGTAACTGTTTCAAATAAGTCAACTAGGTTTAGGAGGCAGGATCTGCCTTTAACAAGGCCAAGTTGGGTAGAGTCCAGTGTCTGGAGGTCCCCAATGTCTCTGTGTATGGGTTCCATGATAATTTGCTCCATAGCTTTGCAGACCAGGCTGAGTAGACCTATATGGCAATGGTTTCCAGGTTCTGTTGTGGCACCCCCTTTGTGGAGCTGGATGACTGTTGGTGTATGCCATTCTTTGGGCACATAGCCTGTGGTAAGGTTGAGTCTGGACAGTGAATGTAGGTGAGGGTGTAGTTCCTTTTGGGGCTGGTGTAAGACGCAGCCTGGGACACCATCCAGTCCCATTGATGTTCTTAGCTTTGGAGAAGGCTGTCTTTACCTGCATGTCCATGAAGTCTGGGGCTCTGCATTTTTCTGGGATGGACACAGACCCTTTTGGGGGTGATGGGGGGAGTTTGACTGAACTTGTTCCCCAGGATGTGGGCAATGTAAGTTGGTTCAGTGTATTTATTGCCATTTTTCATTAGCTGACAGCATATTTTGAAGTTGCCACCTAAATGTTTGGTATAGCTAACGAAGGCTTTGTGGTTGTTATTCTTACTTCTTGTCTTTAGAAACTGGCCTTGGATTATTTTAATAGCGATCATTGTGTCTTCCTAATAATGATCAGTGATGCCTTTCCTTTTGTGAAGTTTGCTCTATCATGTGTTTGTTTCCTCCTTCTGTTGTATAGCTTATTTATGGGCGATGACCACCAGATTGGTTTCTTATTTTTGGAGGAGTGCATCTTGGTTTTATTTGGGATGTCTCAATCCATGTATCCCTGTAGATGCTCATAGAATGCACTTGTAAATGATTCGGCAGATTGTATAGCATTATCCTATAGCAAGGGGGCTTTGGAACTTTCCATTTTGGTCTTGGGAAGTGTGCAGTTTGCTTTTGAAAATGTCTTCACAGTGGTTTCCTTGAGTTGGGGGGGGTGGATTTCCAGTGTGATTACTTTATGATCTGATATTACCAGTGAGGGGTTTATCTCTGTTGTGGAACACTGGTACCCCATGTTGGTGATGATCAAGTCCAGTATGTTGTCACCTCTAATGGGCATGGTGACCAGCTGTTCCAGGGCGTTTTGAGTTTTTAAACTCTAGAAAACATTGGGCGAAGGACATTGTACACGAGTAATTCTCCCACTCACTGTTTGGGTAGTTGTAATCTCCTTATACAATGGTGCTTGATAGGACCTTTATATTTTCCACTGTTCTCAGGAATACTGAGTGAGGTCCCTGAGACAAGGTAGGTGATCTATAGCATGCTACAATCTGATAAGCAGCTTTGCCCAATGTTAGTTGCACTTGCATGGTCTCCAAGGCCTCATGCTGTGCCACTAACCTGAAGGTGTGGGTATCCATAAGGTAAATGGATACACCCCTTCCTTTTGTATTTCACTCATGGTTTTGGGGCCTAAGATCAGAGGGATTGTGAGTGTTTTATGTGGAGCATGTCCAACAGCTCTGTGTTTGACATAGCTTTGTATGTTAGGCAGAGATCACCTCTGAGTAGGCGATATGCGAGAGAATACAGCTGGAGCATTTTGAGATGGTCTGTGTATGGCATGTATTTCAGGCCGCTAATGCTCTTTGTGAGGTATTTTTGCAGGCTTTCCAGTTGTTGTAGATGTCTTGTGAGGTACATAGCAAAAGGGGCATTGTATTCTATTATGCATCTAGTGAGTGATGAGTAGAGGGGAACAATGTCCTCTTCTGTTCTGCATGAGACACCTTTTGTGATGAGGTGTGCCACATAGAAGGATTTCTTGACTACTGTGGGGATGTGATTATCACAGGTGTGTCCACTGTCCACCTGTGACCCAAGGTCTGTTATCACACTTTCAGTGTTAAGTATGCTACCGTCTATGTTGTAGTTCACGGCTACAGAGTTTTTACCAAAGGGGATGACAATGCACTTTTTGGCATTTAGCTTGAGGCCATGGCTTTGACACCAGCCATTTGTCTCAGTGAGGCCCTTTTGTAGTATATCCACATCTTTAGTATTTACAATTATGGCTCCTAGTTTGCAGTCATCAGGAAACTTCATTAGCCACAGACCTTCCATGTTAAAGTTTACTTCAGGGAAGTAGATACAAAACAGGGCAGGACCCAGGACTGGACCCTGTGGTACTGCACTTGTCACTGGTCCAAAGTCATACTTGGAGTCCGCTACTTTTACAGTGTGTGTTCTGTCAATAAGCCAGTTGGCAACCCATCTTGTGACATAGCAATTTATACCTAGTTTAGTAGGTTTATCTATAATTCCAGAGTGTGGGATGGTGTTGAAAGCCGTGGCAAGATCTACATAGGCTGTGCAAACCACCTTACCCTTGTGTACAGTTCTGGTGACTGCTTCAATGTCATCTATCAGGTTTAGGAGACATGATCTGCATTTTACAAACCCAACATGGTTGTGGTCCAGAGTTTGGAGATTACCAATGTCTTTTTTTATAAGTTGTATGATGATACATTCCATGGCCTTGAACAGTAGGCTCATCAGGCTAATGGGGCGCTAGTTCCTGGGGTTCATGGTGTCTCTACCCTTGTGTAGTGGGATAACCTTCGCTGTGCACCATTCAGCAGGCACAAAGCCTGAGGTGAGACTATGACTGAACATGGTACGTCGGTGTGGTGCCTGTTTGTTCTGTAGTTTGTGTAGAACACAGCCTGGGAAGTTATCTGGTCCCATGGATGCTGTGATACTGGCTTTGGAGAGTGTTCTTTATCTGTGCAGCCATGATGACAACAACTTTGCAGTCTTCCATTATAGAGATGTGTTCTTTCATGGGTGAGAGGGGGGTAAAGTTAACACTGATCCTATTTGCCAGGATGTTGGCAATATCAGTTGGGTCTGTATATTTAGCGCCATTGAGCTGTAACTCAGAGCAGATCTGAGTGTTGCCATGACATGGTCCTGTCTGTTGGGCAGAGATCTCCTGAGTAGACAGTATGCAACAAAGTACAGATTGAGTTAAATTCAGTCTTGTTGCATGGGTCAACTGTTTGAGGCCAGCAATCCTCTTGTTGAGGTACTTCAGTGGTCTTTTCAGCTGCTGAAGGTGCCTAGTCAGATTCATTTCAAGTGTGTTGTGGTACTCTCTGACGGGTCTGATGACTGCTGAGTAGAGGGAACCTCCTTTGGCCTACATGCAAAGACCATGGCAGTTTGTGGGAACACATAGCATGATTTTCTGACCACTTTGTGAGTGTGTTTCTGGAAGTAGAGATGACTATCCATATTTGTCCATAGATCCCTTATTATCACCTCCATATTTAGGGTGTTGGCACCTATGTGGTATTTGTATGACTGTAGCTCGAGGCCATAATTTTGACACCACATCTGTCTGACTGAGACCCTTTTTAAGGATGTTTCTGTTGTCCTAAACATCGATTATGACAACTTTTTGGCAGTCATCCACAAACTTTGCTAAACATAGCCCTTGTGTGTTTGACTGTATTTCTGAAAAGTATACACCGGACAGGAGGGGTCCATGGACTGAGCCATGGGGGACAGCAGTTGTTGCCAGCTTGTACAGGAGGCCACACTTCTTACCTTGTGTGATCTATCTGTGCCCCAGTTGGCAATCCATCAGATGACAGACATATTTATGCACAGGTTGTTGATTTTGTGGATACAACATGTGTCTGGGATGTTGGCAAAGGGCTTTTCAAGGTCTATGTGGGATGTGTGTAGCTCATTTCATTGATGTATGTCTTGGGTGACTGCCTTGAAAACAGTCTAGCAGGTTTGGGAACCATGATCTGCCCATGACCAAACCAAAATTGGTAGGGTTGGGTGTTTGTAGGCTCCCAATAGCTCTGTTTATGAGTTCCATCATGATGGACTCCATGGCCTTGCAGATCAGGCTTAATAGGCTTATAAGACAATAGTTACCATGGTCTGTTGTGCACCAACACTTGTGGAGTGTGACAAACGTCCCTGTAACACATTCAACAGTTTCATATCCTGTACAGAGGGTGAGGCTCAACAGACTGTTCAGGTGCGGGGACTGTTTGTTCTGGAGTTCACTTACAACACAACTAGGGAAACAATGTAATCCCATAGACGCCATGTTTTCAGGTTTGGAAGGAGCTGTTTACCCATTCTATATGTGATATCTGTGCTTTCACAATCTCCAGGTATGATGATAGGGCCTTTTGCCAGTGAGAGGGGGGTATGTATGTATGTATGAGCCTGTCTGACAGGATGTTGGCAATGTCAGTTATTTACAGTTTGCACTGACTCAGGACATATATGAGTGTACATTGCTATTTATGACATAGCAGAAGGAAGCGTCATGGTGCTCTATGAACTCCTTCACAGATTCTTTTGCCAGAACATGGATTGAATAACATTTGGAGTGCACATTGTTTATTGATGATACTGATTGCAGGTTTATTGATCTTGTTTGCTTTTTCACTTTCTGTTAACAACTTATGTACTTGTGGCACATAGTGTGATTATGACAGGGTTCAAATATATCATATGTGTCTGTTTTCATATAACTGTGTGCACAAGGCAGGATTGGTGAATAGTGACAGGTTCCTGGGGTAAAACATGCAGCTGCCAGATATGTGTGGCCCACTGCTGTACTCAGACATGGCCTAAGTGTGTGAGCATACCCAGTATAACCTTTCAGTATGTTGTTGACTGACATTTGCTTCGTTTATTTGTGTGAGCATGCCCAGTATGACCTTTCAGTGTGATGCTGAATGAAATCCACTACATTTTTGAAGTGTGTAAGCACGCCTGGTATAGACATTTATACTATATGTGTGTGGAAAATCAGGTTGTATTTTTGCTGCAGGGCTCACCTTTGTGTCATAAATCAACATGGATCATGCTGTGCCTGCAGGGCTTCCATGAGACACTTTGCATAGACTTATTAACATTTCTACATACAGGGGAGACAGCTATTCTTTGTAAATTTCTACCCGGAGGCACACCTGATTGTTACTGTGGGTGTACATAGGATGAGGGGTTCACCTGACACTTATACACATTTAATAAAAAACAAGTGGAAAAAGATTGTAGAAACAGAATCACTAATCCAATAAAGCGATTGTGTCAGCACACAGGTTGCAAGTCCATAGGGTGAAAGCGCTTGTGGAATTTATACAATAAACGTGTTATGGACTTGCAACCTGTGTACTTATACACATTTGCTAGGCCTGCACTGCTATGTAAGGTACATCATTTCAGTCTGTACTGTTGCCTATCGTACTGGCTTGAGGCATACTACTGTACTACAGATCTTAGCATCCAATGTCACGTATATTAGATTGCGACTTCATAGCTTACCCAACCCACATCACACCGCCTGGCCTGCTGTTCTCTGTCTGCATAGGCCTGTGAGGGAGGTTACCCATATGCCTCTTTAGGGGCATGATACAGCATTTCTTTGTGTTTGCATTAGTGTACAATTGTCCTGCTGTGTCTATGCCAGTGCAATGCTGTCATGGCTTAGTGGTTCAGTACTGTGACTATAGTGCATAGTATCCTGGGTTTGAGCCTTGTCACTGCTTTCTATTTTCATGCTGGGCAGACCAGACTGCTTAAGGAACAGTAAAGCAAATATGAGCTCAACTTTGCCCGACTTTGCCAGACCTTGCCCAACATTGCTCAACATTGCCCGACGTTGCGCTAGTTAGCGCGGCCAATTTTGTTTACATATACTAAATAGTGGTAAAAGCTGCTTAGCACTACTTTATATTGCTTAGAACACGGCAATCATGCTTCAGGTGGTGCTGCAGGGCTGCCTATGTTGGATGCACATAGTACACTCCCTATACATGTTTGAAAACAGGTAGTGTCAAGTTAGGCATCCCTTTTATTTTATGTGCGAGTCAGAGAGAGGTATCATTTCCAGGGTTCCTACTGAGCCAGTGTATGTGCTATGCATTGCCTCTTTGCCAAGGCCAAGGCATACTGGGCATGCCTCCTTCTGCCTACTGGGGCAGGCTCAGGTTGTTCCTCCTCCAAGTCACGCTCTGCCTGTGATGGCCTTGGCAATGGTGGGGGGGCTGTTTGGCCCTGCCCCATGCTGTTTCTGCTGCAGCTGTTTTCGCAGGATCATATTGTGTAGCAAGGCACATACCATGACAATTTGGGTACATGTAGTTGGTGAGTACTGCAAGTCTCCACCAGATGTGTCCAGGCACTGGAACCGTGACTTGAGCATCCCAAACACACACTCGATTACATTTCATGTTTGTGCATGTGCCTCATTATGGAGTTCTTGTTCAGGTGTGTGTGCATTTCTGATGGGTGTCATCAGCCACGGCTCCAGTGCATATCCAGCACCCCCCACCAGGTGACCATCAGGGATGTCCCCATTGGCAAATGTCTGTTACAGTTGCATCAGATGCCAGATATGGGAATCATGGTAGCTTCCAGGGCAGCCAGCACACACATTCAGTATTATGCCCTGGGCATCACACACGATCTGGCAGTTGATGGAGGGGAAGCCCTTGCGGTTGATGTAGGCCCTACCCTGCTCACTGGCTGGTGCTTTGATGTGTATGTGCATGCAGTCAATTGCACCCACTACCTCAGGGTATTCTGCTATTTGCTGGAAGAGACGCAGATTGCTGGCCAATGCCTCATGGGAATTGGGGAAATATACATGATCACCGACATGTGCTGACATAGCATTCAGGAACTGGTGCAGTACCCTGGATGCTGATGCCTGTGAAATCCCCATCATATCACCATTTGGTCTCTGGAAGGTACCTGTTGCTAGTATTCTTAGGCCAACACATACCTTGGTTTCCACTGGGATGGTTTCCCCTCTGTTGGTTCTGTGTGTGAGGCGTGGCCTGCACAGCTCAACAATTTGCTGCAGGAGGTCTCTGTCCACTCTATAGCGCTCCACTATCTCTCATGTAGCCCCTGGTAGGTTACCCTGGGTCTGTGCACTCTTCTTCATATCCTCACTGTGGGTTGCTCAGCAGCATTCGCAATGGCACCACCCTCAGCATCTTGCACAAGTTGGCTTATAATAGCAATGGCAGCCACTAACATTTTTTGTCTGAGTTAAGATTTTTAAGTTTTCACTCTCTTTGTATACTTCATTGTTGCAGTGTTTTTGAGAAAAACATGGGTGAATGTTGTTTGCAGAGTTTTAAGTGCTGGGCTGGGCTAGTCTACTGCCTGTGTAATTGGCTGATTCTGATTTATTTCACCTGGCAGTTCTGCTAGTTCTCCTTGGTTAACTTCCTACTACTTCTTTTCCTTTTTTTTCCCTTTCTGTTTCCACAAGGGGCAGCGCCGTGCAAACAAGCGCAAACACGCGCACATGAGTGCACACCCACGCACACAGGCTTACACAGGCTTAAACGGGTGCACATGCACGCACACAGGCTTAGACAGGTTTACAGGCGCGCACACGCACGCACACTGTGTAAGCACGTTTGCAAGAAATTTCAGTGATATTCACAGCATACACATTCGGTTTCTGGGTTTCAGCTAGGACAACTGTAGACACGCCTGTTCCAATCTTGAGTAATTCACAGCAAACACAAGCCACTCTGCTCCAATAAGCTTACAGTCTTTCATACATACCCCCTCATGATGTCACATATCTTCTACTCTACTACTCCCCTACACCTACACTTACACTCTAGGGACATGGCTCACATGCCAGGGAAAATTGGGATTCACTATCCTTATCTTCATTTGCATAGGATTGCCTACTAATGTTTGGTTACATATCTCAAACTGAGCTTCCCCCCTTAGCAACCACTACTCAGTAGCCATGTTGTATTCAGCCTTCCATTCACCTGCACGGCAGAATAATATTTTTAATAAGAATGCCTATTTTTGCCTATTTTTTATTTATTTTCTGTTTTTTAAAGCACCGCACGTTTGCACGGTGCTGCGCTACTCTTAAACATCGGAGATCAGGAAAAAAAAATTTAGATTTTTATTAATTTTCAAACTATAAAAATGACAATGGTCTTATATTTGGCCATTGGCATGCTTCCTCAACTGGATGCATCCTTTATTTGGAGCTGTCATAGCTCTGTTTTGCTATTTGCTGAACGGTACTCCGTTACCAACGGAGTACATTTCTGCAAATAACTCTACTCTTCCACGGGCAGGTTAGTGTTTCCTGGATCACAAATGTACCTCATTTGCATAGCTTTCCGCAGCAAATGAGGTCATTTGCATAACATAACATAACACGTCCGTGCAAGAGTAGTTTTAGGAGCTCTCATGCACGCCCCTGCCGGCTGTTGCTGGATCGCTCGGCAGACATATTGGCTGTCTGCCGTCTTACACTACTCTTAGACTCCGTGCAAGCCTTCGTGAATCTGAACCGAAAAGTTTTAGATATACATATGATAAAAACTGCTTACAATATTCCAATACAGAACTGGTTAACCTTACAAAGCATTCTAATGTACACTCAAGATTTATGCAGATTAATTAATAATTCCTCATTTAAAGATATTCCATATCTAATAAGTTTTCTGTATGAATTTATATATAATAGTTGTGAAAAGAAAAATTCCATTCCAAACCTATATGAAGAGTTCAAAACATATAAAACAATTCCCAAATCATCATACTGGCAGTTCTTAAAAGGTCAGTCATTGTAGTTAACAGAAGAAATTAAAACTAACATCTTACTATCAATTAATTACACCTCTATCACACAGTACTGGAAAATATTTAGCTGAAAATACTTACATAGAGCATTTTTAACAACAGTTAGAATTAAAAAGATCAGTGCTACTTCAAATGTTTTTTGCTGGAAGTGTGAAAAGTCAAATAAAGCAGACTGGATTCATATTTTTTATGAATGTAATAAAATTAAATCATATTGGAATGGAATCAATCATTTTTTACAAGCTTTATTTAATGAGTCCTTTACCTTAACCAAAGTATTGATTATACTAAATGTAAATGAAGGTCCCTACATGAATAAGACAAATATGTATTTGTTATGGACAATACTTGTTATATCTATGAAATTGCTAACCGGATGGTGGAATACAAATACACTACCGACCTTGGAAGAATTCTACACTTTACTGAAGGCAACTGCATGGATGGAAATAAAAATTAAAGAACTACAAATCTATCCCAGGCCATTGGTAAATAATCCTTGGAAAAAAGGTTTATATCTTTGTTGGACACTCTGCAATAATCAATATTGTATATCTGATAAGTGATCTGTTAATTATATATTTAATAACATACATACAGTGTATATAAATGAAAGTCAGGCTACTGTAAATATTGTATATAATTGTTTAAAATGATATTTAAAAATATTATGTAAATGTTATTTTAATTGAAAATAAAAAATATTTTAGGAAAAAAAAAAGAAATTATTGCTGATGTGATTTCAAAGTGTGCAATGGAAATGATTCCCTTCTTTTGGGAGATTTCTCTTTTCTTTAGGTTGCTGTAGCTATGGATTTGCTATGAATAAGTGTGTGAATTATGAGAGCTTGCCCCCACATCTATGGATACAGGGAGGCTTTCCCTACAGAAAATGCTTAAAGCTACTTTTATTTTTTACTCTTCTGCAGCTCAGAAATTATTTTTCAACATTTCCAGTGCCAGGGCTGTTCTGTTTGGCAATTCATATACTTGTTTTATGCATATTGTTCAGCAGCTGGAGTTGTTCAGTTCAGCACTTCATAGATGAACCCTAAGCAAACTGGTCAACAAGAAAGGCAACAATGATTTTTAACCAAAAAATGTAAAGGCCTTAAACATTTCAACTATCCCTATAGATTAGTTTAACTATCCTTATTCTCAGTTGCCTAGACACTGCTTAAATGTTACCTTTGTCTCACTTTTTTGAGTCATAACAGACACATTCCTATTTGATCTCCTATTTCTTGTAACTGGGACCTACACTTAAACCAATAAATACACTCACTTGTGGGATGGATTCCTAACTCAATGTATTCCCAGCCTATGGAATAAATTATCACTATAAGTCAAGTTAAGTACTTCTTTGTCTGGCTTTGAGGCTAGTCTTAATGACAGGATGTAGAGTGTCATACATTTGCATTAGGGTTATCATGTATGACCCTACTTGATTTGGGAGGTGGGCACTATTAAATAATCATAAAAGGTGCCCAGAATTTTTAAGTGTGTCTATTTAAAGGTGTATATGGTTAAGATTCATATTATCCATGTGATCACTTGTCTAGTACTGTGTTTATGTTACTATTTATTATTATAATGATATGGTGATTGATTACTTTTAGATATATGCTAAAATAGTCAATTTCTAGAAATGCAAATTCTTTCACAATTATGATTAGTATTTCTTTGGAATTGTCTAGAACTGGTTAAACCTGAAGCTGTTCAGAATTAGTATAGTTCATCCATACAATTCATTCAGATGATGGAGCCTGTCTAATATTGGCATTATCTTTTCAATATGAAGATGATAATTTTTAATATCAGAATTAAATTTTTCTGTTCACCATTATATTATAATACCATCCAAATTTGCTGTAAGGAAAAGGGTTGGGTAGAAATACATACAAAGAGACAGATACAGGACAACCTTGCCTTACAGCAGGAAATAGTTCAAACTGAGATGTTGTATTGTTAGCCTTAATTTGAACTACTATATGATGATTTTGCAGGATTATAATGTAATGGTGATGGTAATTTGATAATGCAATACCCCAAATATGCAAGTTCTACTTGTTAAATCAAAAGCTTTACTTGCACCTAATTTAGTAACAATAAATCTATCAAACTTGTTTGGGACGGATGCTTTCTCGGGACCAATAAGTATACAGCCTGTGAATTCCTGCTGGCTTCATAAATATTCTGTTCAAATAAAATCCGTATTGAATAGAAATGGTTAAATTTTCAAATGATGAAATTAAAACAATATATATAGATTTAGCAAATATAGCTTGTAAACTGCTGGTGGCTTCCTACATTTCTTTTTGGATACATTCTATACTGAATGAGAATGACTAAATGTTTAAGTAATAAATTAAATAAGCACACACTGTTTTTGTCAAAATTCTGCAATTCAAGTTCAGTACAGATATAGCTATCAAATGTAGTTTACCTGGTCAAAATATTTCTTCTTTGTAGACAACACAATGTTTGCTACTTGCATAATAGGGTGCATAGGTCATTTATGAGTTGAAAAAGGATTAACAGCCTTGTAGATATGACAATAACTCTTCTTAAAAGGTTTGGTAAATTTTAACAATTAACCTGTCAGGACCTAGAGACTTACATCTTTTTAATCAGGTTACATTTTTTTAATTATATTATACAAAAAGGATGATTGGATAATATCTTGTGAGTTTATATAACTAAGCAACAATCACTTCAGGGTTTTAAACAGATTTGCAATAACATCTCTATAAAATAATCATAAACAATATTAAAAAAAACTGTGGATTGATGCTTTGACTTTCCCATAACTACAAAATACTATTCTACAATATTTGTTAATGACATTGACAATTTTATGGTTTCTTAGTTTTATTAAAAATATGCTTTTTCATTTTCAGTATGTCCCCTTTCTAAATTTAGGACATTTCAAGCTTGAATATATTTATCATAATTTAGTTGTAATTTCAAAATAATCTGTAATGAGGAATTTATTTTCTTTGAGAATTCATCAAGTAATATTGAGGACATGTGAAAGTCATCATCATCATCATCATCTTCTTTCGGCTGCTCCCTTTAGGGGTCGCCACAGCAGATCATCTGTTTCCATTTCTTCCTGTCCTCTGCATCTTGCTCTGTCACACCAACCACCTGCATGTCCTCTCTCACCACATCCATAAACCTTATCTTAGGCCTTCCTCTTTTCCTGTTACCTGGTAGCTTCATCCTTAGCATCTTTTTCCCAATATACTCAGTATCCCTCCTCAGCACATGTCCAAACCAACATAATCTTGCCTCTCTGGCTTTGTCTACAAACCTTCCAACCTGGGCTGACCCTCTAATATACTTATTCCTAATCCTGTCCACCCTTGTCACATCCAGTGCAAATCTTAACATCTTTAACTCTGCCACATCCAGCTCTAACTCCTGCATTTTTCTCAGTGCCACTGTCTCCAACCCATATAACATAGCTGGTCTAACTACCCTCTTGTAGACCTTCCATTTTCACTCTTACTGGTACACTTTTGTCACAAATCACTCCTGACACTCTTCTCCACCCACTCCACCCTACCTGCACTCTCTCCTTCACCTCTCTTCCACACTCACCATTACTCTAAACTATTGATGCCAAGTATTTAAACTCATCCATCTTTGCCACTTCTACTCCCTGCATCCTCACCATTCCTCTACCCTCCCTCTCATTCACACACATATAGTCTGTCTTAGTCCTGCTGACCTTCATTCCTCTTCTCTCTAGAGCATATCTCCATCTCTTCAGGGTCTCCTCCACCTGTTCTCTACTCTCACTACAGATCACAATGTCATCTGCAAACATCATAGTCCACAGGGACTCCTGTCTGATCTCATCTGTCGATCTGTCCATCACCATTGCAAATAAGAAAGGGCTCAGAGCTGATCCTTGATGTAATCCCACTTCCACCTTAAACATATCCGTCACTCCCACCACAGACCTCACCGCTGTCACATTATCCTCGTATCTATCCTGTAACACTCTTACATACTTCTCTAGCCGTCTCCATTATTAGCTCTGCTGTAGTTACCTAGCTATTTGGTAACTCTTCACTGCCACCCAATGCCTGTCTTAATTCTTCCCTGAACTACACCTCACAATTACCCTTTTTCAATTTCCACCATTTGATCCTTGGTGCTGCCCTCACACTCCTCCTCTTCTTCTTGATCACCAATGTCATCTTACAAACCACCATCCTATGCTGCCTAACTACAATTTTCCCGGTCACCACTTTACAGTCTCCAATCTCCTTCAAACTGGCCCTCCTACATAAGATATAATCCATCTGTGTGCTTCTTGCTCCACTCTTGTATGTCACGCTATGCTCCTCCCTCTTGTTAAAATATGTATTCCCTACAGCCATGTCCATCTTTTTCGCAAAATCCACTACAATCTGACCTTCTGCATTCCTTTGTTTAACACCATACCTACCCATCACTTCCTCATCCCCTCTGTTCCCTTCACGAACATGCCAATTGAAATCTGCTCCAATCACCACTCTTTCACCCTTGGGTACAGTCATCACCACTTCATCCAACTCACTTCAAAATTTTTCTTTCTCGTCCATCGCACACCCAACTTGTGGATCATATGCACTAACAACATTCATCATTACACCATCAATTTCCAGCTTCATAAACATCACTCTATCAGACACTCTTTACACCTCCAAATCACACTTAGCATACTGTTCCTTCAGGATAATGCCTATGCCATTTCATAATATCACTATAATTTGTAGCTTTAAAAGCATCTAACCCAGTACCTAAGTGTATATTTAAAATCAGGAATTTACACAAACTGCTTCACATTAAGAGAAATATAATTATTAAAATCTTTACTATTCAGCCAATATGAAGACATTATGAGTCAGATTCAGAAAACATTGTCACATTGCACTAAATGAATTTGCATGATAAGTAACTCTGTGCAAGGTATATACAATTCAGAAAACCAAGATACATGATGTGGTTAGCCCAAATAAAGTGGTTGGCCTTCCTATATGCTAATGACTATATAATGAGGTGTTGTGTATGATAGTGAACCAAAACAACATGCCAGTGTGATTAAAAAAATCTTGAAAAACCATACAATGTCACTCTGCTGTATATTTAAACTCATCCAAAAACCTGAGAGTCAGACAGAGTAACTCACAGAATTATATTATGGGTTTCCACAACCATAGTAAATGTATATCTGCAGGAGCATTTCATTACAGCTGCTATGCCTGATGGTGTCTGGTTCTGCTTCCACAAGCTCTGAATCATATGTGCTTAACATTTCATGTCCTCCACGACAGCATTATATACCAAAACTATGTTGATAGAAACACCATCCAACAAGGTGTTGAAATGCATCAGCCTCATCTGCAGCCTCATGGGAATCATGGAGTATCTGTCAAAAAGACTAATGGAACAGCCTTGCACTATCATAAATCAGAAACACTGAGCATGTATTTGAACAGCTGAAGGAATGATTTCACTATATGGATTCATCCACTGGTGCCCTACAGTATGATACTGCCACTCGTACCAAACCTCTGACTATGTGTGCAATATTACACAATATTATACTTAGGAAGTAGTTGCAGCAGGGTGGGCTATTGCAGGGCCACCATTTCCCAGCACATCAGGCAGTGGAGGTTGTGTTAAATGAGAATTCAGAGAAAGGGCTGGCAGCAGGGGATTATTATTCAGGACGGAGTCAGGCACAGTATGCTGTTGTACTAGAAAAGAAGCAAAGGATTGCACATAGCTTTACAGCACAGTAATCCAAAGTCAAGCTGATGCACTAGTAATAATGATGTATGAAAAAACAAGATCAGGCTGTGATTAACCATGGAGAGGCTGTCCATGCTGTCCATTAGACCTAGGCAACCCAAGTGACAATGTACAAAGGGCAGGGTACATGTATTGTCATTTGCATAGGAAAATGTTTTTATTGTAAGTGTTAGAACCAGTATGGAGAGTTTTAATATTGAGGAGTGTCAGAGTCAATAGATATATATGATGTTCTGGTGGCTGTGATGCTGTTATTGAGTGCCTGCAGGAATGCAGCCACAACAAGGAGAGCAGCATTGTGTCTTGGCCTATTGGACAGGTGCAGGGATTGCATGGTAGAAGGTTCAGTATCCTTTGTATGCCCCAGCCAATGCAAGCTGGCTCTGCAGGAAGTTGTACTGGCTATAGCACACACATGGCTAGATGCAAGTTTGCTGTGTGATCTCAACCAATGTTTGCCAAAAGATGTGTTTGCATGATGATTACCATGATTACATGGGTGCCCTCTTCTGCAAATAGACACCTCACAATAGATTTTGTTGTGGAAATGCTTGCAAAGTACAAGTGGTATCTAGCATATCCATGACCATTTTCGCTAGCACCATTGAGTGTAGCAGATGACCAGTTGCAAGAATGGCCCCTCTCCCATGTCAGATGACACAGAAAAGACACTGTACTGGATAGTGTGTGATTCACTCTATCCAAGGACTTGCAGATATGGGACATACACTTTTGTAGGTCAACATGCACTCCTTGGAGTATCCTCACTATCTCTGCCATGGCTGTGATGTCACTAATTTGTGCCTCCATGATGGCACATGTTGTGTTGCAGCCACTTACACCAATCTCTGAGGGAGGGCTGTAATCATGGATCTGGTGAGCCTCACTACCAACCCCTTTGTGGACCTCCCTGCCCATGAAAAGAAGAATCAGAAGTCTGTTTATAGGGGCCATCACACTTCCCTGATCAATAATGTCCCCATCAAACTGTCGTTTTTCAGATGTTTGTGTAGCCTGGGTATCCATAAACAGAGAGTCTGTGTCCATGGCCTGTGTAGCAGACGCAGTGAACACAGTCCCTGTGTCAAACTCGCACTCTGTCCCCCCGATTGTGCCAGCTCATACCTTCCATCATTATCAGAGGCTAGAGAGTGGATGGGCAGTTCCTCAGTGGAGATGCCAGATAAAGAATCACCTGTAAATGCACTAAAGAAAACAATGTAGTGTAAGTATGACCCATCACCACAACTACACATGCAACTGATCTGTTTGCAGCTATAAACATGGAAAAAACTAATACTCTGGTCATACCTTATGCAGATGGTCATGACCTTTGGATCCACAACATGCCTGTATACCATATATCACACAAATTAAATTAGGTTTATGGAGACTAAGAGGTAAAGATGACTTCTGGCTATTGATGCAATGAAATAATACTACATACTTAGTGCAGTGTTGGTGGTGCCATGGATCATATCCATGGGCCTGAAGTGGACTATTTCATAATAATGGTCCTGATCACCCAATGCATTTACATTGCTGAAAGTTGAAGCCCAGGAACAATCAAAATAAACTGCTCTGTAAATGATTGGATTGGTAAGAAGTGGCACTTACCTTTTCTAAGCCAATATCTTATCCAGAAGAAAATGTTCTCCAAAATTGCCCTTAGCAGGAATCAAATACTTATACCTATGTTTTCTTTCATAACAGGATGCAGCTCTTTGGGCAAAATGATTATGCTAATTCGGGTTCATTTCATTATGGTTTCTGAATCATTCAATTTGCATGATAAGCACGTCTTAAACATTATTTAAATTTCTACTTAATGCCATGCACACACCTGAGCCACTGCAATATCTTTGCACACATTCATTCAACATATGATTTAAGGGGAAAATGTTCATACCATATTTAGCCATTTGCAGACAGAGTCACTGTATCGCATGTACTCTCAACAGCTGACATAGGGATGGAGGACTGCTATATTTCACAATTTAAAGTTCTGTTGGAGCCATAATAATACAGCACTGATATTTTCTGTGTTTGCCATGCATCATGCAAATGAGGTGATCATCAATGCTCATCATTGCTCAGAAGATGTGATACGTGAGAACTGTTTTAAGGACAAACTGTTTGACATTTTCCCCTCAGACTCTTCAAGGACAGACATCATGGCTGGAGAAGGAAAGTGTAGTGCTTCTTTTATGGCACAGTGAGGAGGAGTACAGAATTTTTCTGAACATCTTCCATAAGGGGTATAGTCTGATGCTCTTGCAGGAGGGTATATCAGGCCTCATTATTAAGGATGAAGGCTGGAATATTTTGGGTAAGGCTGTCATCCATGCTTCTATCACCCCACATACCAGAGAACAATGTACTGCAATCCTGACCTCTTTTGGCAATAAGAGGATGAAGTTAAACACAGGCACCACCTCAATACTATTTTATATACACAAATAACTTGCCACTGTGTGCCATCCACAAACTTTGCATTATGTTGTTTTCATGCTCTGGTCACTGAAGATATCGAAAGGAATAGACAGCTGCACAGGAGCAGACTGGAGTGCCTAAGAGAGCACCAGGGTTAGTATATATGCTCTATAATGTATTGCGTTTAATATTAACAGTAGAAGGAATTAAAAAAAAAACAAATGAATAATGATTATATACTGCACCACACCTGTTAGTACTGGCAGTGATAGAAGACTGTTTATGCATGCCTCCTCCTGTATAGGTAGAAAAGTGGGTCATGAAGTTAAGGCTTTACTCTCACATTGTGAAACTGCTTTGGGTTCAATTCCCCTGATCCACACTTGTATCATGAAAAATATTTCACTTATATTTTTTTGTTTCATTGGTATCACTACAGCATTACACATACCATGTATGTAAGACCATGCATGTAAGATCATCATTAGTAGTTTGTTGGACATTTTGTAGTATACAGTAGATGTTTGTTTCCTTTGACTATCACCTGTGTTTGAAATATGTATGCCTGTACAACATGTTTACGTACATATGTACAGTAACTTACCACAGGCACCTAGTGATATGTGTAAGTTGCTGCCCCTTAAATCCTGTATTTATCATACCATATGTGATGATGGCTGTTGGTTTATCTCCTTCTACACATATGCATATATGTATTTATAGATCCCTGTCTTAACACTGAGTGTTCAAAAGAGCAAAGGTTAAAACACTGAACCTGGAAGCTCAAACACTATCTCAGGATCAGAAAATTTTTTTTGGGGGGGGGGCAAGCCCCCCTACATGCCCATACCCCCTGCTAATTATATATACAAACTCCAAGATTGCACTACAGTGGGAAAGCAGCAAAACCCCATTTCCACTGTACTGAGATCCTGCACAGTAATGGCCCATAACGTAAGAGCTTCTGGGTTTTTAGTGATTCAGTGATGTGGGTTTGGTGTTTCAATGTTCGGTCTAGTGAATGCCCGATGTATAGACTGGGAACTGTATGCATACATATATGTATATATAAAAATATATGCGTGTGTGTGTGTGTGTGTGTGTGTGTGTGTGTGTGTGTGTGTGTGTGTGTGTGTGTGTGTGTGTGTGGCTATTGATAAGATATACAAATAGGCATCTAAAATTAATGAGCATTTACTGGTTCAACAAGCATATTATGTTTCATTGAATCATTATCAACATAGTTAGAATTCAATTTCTCATTGCATTAGTTCTTTTCTCCCCACCTTCATTTTTTACTACTTTTTCTCTTACATTTATTTTGTTTATTTTTATTATTCACAGTGGTACACTAACCTGCACCCATCAGCAAGGCCTGTCGGCCCCCCATAGGTGGCAGCTGTAGTGCCACCATCCCCACCACCAAAGGCATCTGAGTGTCAGTCTGCCACAGTTGCCTCCACAGCTCCTGCCCTATCTGCACCACCTGCATCAGGTAACACTGCATCAGAAGATGGTACATACAAACCCACCAGTAACAGTGTGAGTGGAGGTGACACTTTTCCTACTCCTTGACAGCTGGAAGAGATTGTGGGGGTATTGTCAGTAGGAGCTTAGATGTCCTCATTGACCAAATGGAGAATATTGTCAAAAGCTTGTTGAGCCATGCCTGTGCCCTGCCCAGCACTGACCCATCATCTGAGCCAGGGCCTATTAGTGACCGAACCCATGGTGACAAGAAATCTCCTACTGGGCCTCAGCTGGTAGACAATGCAGCTGGGAACACCCAGTCCTATCTCCTAACCTGGTGTTCCCTTCCCTTTTGTGCCCATGCTCACTCCTCTTGGTAATGAACTCCTGTCCTCACCATTATCTTCCCTTTGTTTATCTGATGTTTCCTTCACCATTTTTTTCCCATCCCTCATTGTGTTACTCCACACCCTCTCAGTCATGTCTATCTTTCCCTGACACCTAACCCACCATCTTTTCTTCCTCTTACTTCCCTTACTTCCTTACCCAACTATATCCTTCTCTTCATAAAAATAAAATGGACCCATGTCCCACAAAGCATGACTTCCTTCCTCACCTGCATCCTGCTGCTTCCACTTGTGCTAAGCTTTGGTTCTGCCATCTGTTTGCTTCTCCTTCTCATCTCTCTATACTCCCATTTCTAACTGTTAATCTGGTCAAAAAATAAACAAACAATCCTACACAGGATCAGAATGGGATTCCATACCACTTATCATTTTGTAGTTGTATGTGCAGAACAAGTCTCACAGAGCACCAGCAATGTCCATGTACCACTGATAAGAAATGGCACTGCTCATTGTATAGCAACAATGAAGTCAATCAATGTCATGTCCTAAGTATATTGTCCTTGGCTGTCATTGGTCATGCAAATATTCTGAGTACCATTACATAGCTTCCTCAAGAAGTGGTTTGCAGTGTCAGTGCAAAGAGTGGAAAGTTTAAATCCCCTAAGAGTTGTGTTTTCTTTTCATTTTTCTGATGATATTCTGTAAATGTGTAACGCCCACCTGCTTTGCACTTTTCCAGCACCTTCCGTGTGACTGCTTTTGTTGCTCATGTTATGAATACAGGGTTGGTAAAATGTCACTCAAGAAGATAATGAGCTCAAATTCCTTGGTGCCTTTTTCTTCTTGCTTCCAGTGTGCACATGTATAACATTCACTTGCTATATGCTTCCTCGGCACCTTCACTGTGACTGCTATAATAGCCTCCCTTATAAATACAGTGTTTAATAAAATGTCACTGAAGAGGGAAGTTGGTCAAATCCCTTGATATCTGTGTTTTTTTGTTTTCTGGTTCTAGTGTGTACATGTATGACATTCACCTGCTATGGGAAGTTTAATCACTTCTACTGCCAGAAAAAATGTTCAATATTATGAAGGCTCATTCTGTGGCACGCCTTGTAAATGTATTGCCTGGTAGAATTATGTTGAAAATGGTAATGGTTCATTTTCTTTTAGTCCTGCCTTTTTTTTCTGCTTCCAGTCTGCATATGTGTAACACTCACCTGCTATGTGCTCCCATGGCACCTTCAGAGCAAGTGCTTAAGAAAGTGCTGAGTAGGCTATAACTGGACAGAGCTGATCATTTAAATAATATTAGGACTAAATAGGTGTTTTTATCATGACATTTACATTATAGTACATGCACACTGACTGACCAGCCTCTGCTGATGTCAGGACTGGTGCAGGTCAGTAAATCCTGATAGTCTTCTTTACTCATCTAGTCTGAGTTTCACATTTTCTATGTTCTAGTACTTCAGACTGATATCTGTTTATGCCTCGTACCTCCTCCTCCATTGTGTTTTACATCACTGATTTTGTCATCAGGTACGTTTTCAGCCTTGTGTGTCCATTTCTGCATGTTTCACTTTCCCTGGTAGTACCACCTGCTTCCCTTGAGCATACTTCCCTTATTTCCTTCTACAAGACAGTTCTCTGCATATCTGTCACCTAGAGTTGCAGCAGTAGAACATCACCTTAGCATTACCATCTGTGTGCACAGTTTCACACCAGCTGCCCTAGAGACTCATACACAATCAATATTTCCTACAGTTGCTTGTACTTTACTGTCCCTGCAAGTTGGGTTTAACATGTTTTTCTCATGTGTCCATACTGCAGCCATGACAATTAGTGCATCACCACGCACATTGGCTAAACTGCCTGTATTGTTAATAAACCTCATGGCAAAAATAATTGAAAAGCTCATCTTCAAGCCCTTAAGTATGCATTCTTTCTGATAGACAGCATGGGTTTAAACCTGTGTATAGTAGCACAAGTGCCCCATTCCCTGTAACCAATTAAATAAATAAAAAATATGGAAAATGCCAAGATAAAAGCAGCTATTTTATACATGTAAAAGAGCTTCTGAGGGTGTTGAACATACTATCCTAATTCAAACACTAAAGTATTATAGATTCTATGAAGAAGTATGTTCTCCGTTTACTAGTTATCTAGATGGCAGAACATTTATGGTTGCACACAGTTTCATACAAAATACATCCACTTGCCAGAAAAAAAGTATATGAAGACTCAGATTAAGGTGATCTTGCCTGACCTAAATTGTCTTCGGTATGCATATGATACAGTAATTTTTAAATCCAACACAACTTCCTGTCAATTGAAAACAGGATTGCACTAAAAAGAAAGGTAGAGGTGTTGCCATACTCTACTCCAATCAACTCACCCTTTACCCTCTATCAATTACCACCTCAGATTTTCACCCAGCTGAAATACTCATAGCTTACTGTCAAATAAAGTATCATAAGAAGCTTGCTATAGTCTCTATCTATATCCCCCCAGGTAATAACATCCCTATCCTGGAAAACCTTCTCTCTTGGATTTCTCAAAATATCTCTCATGAAACCATTATCATGGATGATGTTAACACTGATTGGAATACCCTTGTAATTGACTCAGCAAACCCCTCAATAAATATCTTTGGATTCTCCCAGCTAATCACTAACCCAAGTTAGCTTAAACAAGAACACCAGCTCAGGTCGCACTCTCGAATGGGTCCTCACCTCCAACCCTGATCATTATCATACACCTACCCTGCCTGATGCCCTTAGTGACCACCATCCCACCTCAATTACTAGACATCCCCCCTAGCTCTATACACCCCAACTTTACAAAGACTGTTGAAGACTCTTCTGTTTTAACCATGATACTTTCAACCACCTGGTCTCCACAATTGACTGGTCCTTCCTCTACGATCTCCCATTAGATGAGGCAGTCCTATCTTTTAACAACATCTTTCTCAAAACACTTAACTCCCTGGCCACCATTACGAAACTAAGGATCAAAACTTATTTTGCCCCCTGGCTAATGCAAGCCACCTGAACAACTATGAATAAGAGAGATAGAGCTTCAAAAAAACAGAAGAAATCCAAATCATCCACCAATCTTCAAGCCTATAAAGAGCTCCAAATCCTGACCAAAATAAAGGTTACCCTTGATAAACAAAACTTTTTCCAGAAACCACATGATAGCCCACACTCTAGCCCCCAAAAATTCTGGCAATCTTTAAACAAACTGCTACATCTGGGGTGGCCATCATCCTCCAACCCCTGCCACAGTAGCTCTCTCACAGCCACTGCTACTTTCCTCAATAACTTCTTCATTGACTCCATCCACACCTTGACCAAAAATGACAACATTAGTGATCCTACTCCCCCTATTTCTACCCACTCTGCTACCTTTTCTCTCAAGCCTGTCTCCATAACCTATATAAAGTCCCTTCTCTCTAAACTTTAAACTTGTTCTCCATCAGTGGATAACTTACCTCTGCATTTCCTAAAAATAGCTGCCAACTCTATTGCTTTCTCCATCTCCATACTACTCGACAGATCCATTCAGGAAAACACTAAACACCTAATATCTGGAAAAATATCTATGTCATACTACTTCATAAAGGTGGTAATGCAACTGATCCTTTTAATTTCAGACCAACTGCCATCCTATCACCACTGTCTAAAATGTTAGAAACATGTTTCCACAAACAACACCTTAATTTCCTCCTCCAAGAAAAACTTCTTACCCCCTTTCAGCATGGCTTCTGCCCAAAACACAGTAATACCACTACTCTTATATCCTTCATAAATACCATTACACTATCCCGAGGCAATAATAAGTTAGTTTCCTGCCTGTTTCTTGATCTATCCAAAGCCTTTGACACTGTTTCCCATACACTACTACTTTCTAAACTAATTTCACTAAAGCTGTCTAACTCTAAACTATCTTGGTTCTCCAGCTATTTGTCTAATACATTCCAGGGTATAAAATGGCAATCTAGCTTCTCTCCCTTCCTTCTTGAATGAACTGGGGTGACCCAAAGCTCCATCCTTAGACCCCTACTTTTCAATATATTTATTGATGACCTTCACTCATCCTGCCAACTCTCTATTATTATTCAATATGCTGACTATTCCACAGTCATCTCCTGCTCTGACAACATTACTCATCTTCATATACTTATCCCACAGTCCCTTCACTCAGTTGAAAGATGGCTAACCAGCTGGTACTTAACACTAAGAAGACTAAACTTCTCCTATTTCTCCCTACAACTCTCCAACATCATAAAACTACCTTCTCTGTCTCCCCACTGGACAACACTATCATTTCCACTGAACCTCACACAAAACTCTTTGGGATCACCATCGACGACCACCTAAAGTTTAATCTCCATACTCAGCAATGCATCAAAAAGAATCATCAATATCTTGGACTCCTATACAGACATAGAAAATATCTCACTCAATCCTCCAGACTCTCCTTCACACAAGCCTTCCTACTCCCCACACTACTCTATGTACCCTCCATACTCACAAACCTCAAATCCAATCTCCTTACTGAACTTGAACTTACCTACAACAAAATTGCAAGATTTACCTCTAATCTACCCTATCACACTCATCACTGTATAGCCCTAAAAACCTGCAATGGCTTGAATTTCAGCACCAAATTCTACTACCCCAGCTTCTCACAGCTCATTTAGTCTTATATGATCCATCATTCTGCCTTCCATTCTCTACTGTCATCCAGCCTTATCCTCCCATCCATGCTCTCTGCTGCTCTCAACAGAACCTATTGCAAGTTTATAAGCCTAATAAAAATATTGTCAAACTTCTCTACAGCTACTCCGTCGCAAACACTTGGAGCAAACTACCACTACATGTCACATTTATCTCTAACTCCAGCTCCTTCAAAATAGCACAAAAAGATATCTGCACCAAGACATGGTCATGCCCTTGCAATAACCCAACATGAATTATTTTCCAGTCAGCTATATTTTCTGCCTACTTCTTTCCCCCTCTAAACTGAAACATTTGTAAAATTCAGTTAAACCATACTGATTTCAGACTGTTGCCCCCATATTCTACTGCCTACTTCTTAGCAAAGTTGCTTTTTCCCCTACTTACTGCCTGTGAATCTCTCTCCTGTTGCTTCTCTACACTCAACCTCTCACTACAACCATTTTCCTTGTTGGCTTATGACTGCTTGTATCATAATATTTCCATCTGAATTAGCATACATGCTCAACATATAGCCTTCTATTTGCCTTACTTTTGGCAACACTATATTATGCACAGCACATTTTTGTTTCTGTTTTTTTCTTATTATTCTTGTCTCCTGTCATAAAAAAAATATATATTTTGTTATATCAGTACTATTCTTATGTTAGTTTGTTAAATATTGATTACCCTGTAAGTACTTCACAATTGTTATCTACTGTCTATTTTTCTGTTTTATTTTTCTTCACTGTTGAAATTTTTCTCCTCGAGTCTCTGCTAAAAAGGGGTCTCTACTCAGTTGGACTAGCCCGGTTAACAAATGTCAAATAAATAAATAAATAAATAAACTTGCAAACATCTGGAATGGGTTTTTAATAAAGCAAATATCCTTAACCACACACACACACACACACACACACACACACACACACACACACACACACACACACACACACACACACACACACACACACACACACAAATCACAGTTATGCTAATAGGCTACTCAATACAAACAAAATATAAATGCAGACCAAGTTTTTAAAAATGACTGGATTATAAGGTCACTCCCCCACTGTAACACTGCAAAATACCTAGATTTTATACTAAACAAATCCCTAACCTTCCTGCATCACATAGAAATACAGTCACACAAAATACTTACGTAACTTAAAATTGCTTGTAAAATTGTTCATCTGCTAACAAATGGATCAAGACAAGCTGTCACCGTAAACACCTTAATACCTAGACTTAAATATTCACTTTCTATTATATTCTTTCATTTTTTTCATAATATAGATATTTTATAAAAAATAGAAATTGTATTATAAGATTTATAAATCTCAGCCCTACCAGTTCACATCACTGCCTGGCTACCAATAAGCCAAATAGGGTTATGTTTAGATATTGTTTCTATTGCATTGTAATGTTTTTTTTTGGACACTAACCTGCAAATTTAACCTATTCAGTTGACTTTTAATGTGTAATAACCATGCTAGCCTAAATTTGTATCTTATCACTTTTCCATATAATGTGCATGTTTTGTATACTCTATGTTTTTGGCATTTCTATATGTTCAGTGTGGAGCTTTCCTCCCCAGGCCTCCTCTGAAAAAGGACATGTGTCGAGTCGGACCACACACACACACACACATGTAAATATATATATATATATATATATATATATATATATATATATATATATGGATGTACTTTGAAATATTGATTTAGAAATACATCAAATGAAAAAACATTCATGCAAAAGGGAGAGACACAAAACAACGAGAAAAAAAATAGTCTCTTACATCCCCCAGACCCCTTGATAATTATGTATACCAACTCAGAGATTGCTATACAGTGAGGAATTGACAAATTCCCTGATTTAGTTATCTCACTGGCAGAAGTGATCAAATGAGTTTTGATCACTTCTGCTGGCAGAAGAAAATGTTCAGTATTATGAATGCTTGATGAAATGGATTTGACTAAATGGAGTGTTTCAATATATGTATATATATATATATATATATATATATATATATATATATATATATATATATATATATATATATATATATGTATATATGTATATCATCTATAACTTTACCCAACACACAGATTAAGGTTTTCAAATGGGATCAATAAATTTATTTTGTGCTCCCAAGGAGGTCTAACCTTGCAAGACTAAGTTTGCAAGTTAATTTTAAAAGTTCTGACTCCCGGCTATTTGTTGTACCTAGTTTATTTATTCCATGGTTATGTCCTTTAATTCAAAAAATTGAAATTATATATGATGTTTACCATTGACTTGTCTAAAATTGTTTTAACCTATCTGTATGGTATGCATATTGTGTAAATAGTGCAAATAGTTAATAAGTTATTAGTATAGATAAATATATGAAATACATGTTAGCATATTTTGAATCATAATGTAATTAATGAATTACCAACAAAAAATATTGAACAATAAAAAATATGCATGATGAGAATATAAGAAAAATGCTGCAATACAATCACAAAAGAAAATATTTCAATTTAATCCTGGTAGGCAAATACTATTTTAATGATCTTTCATCTGGTTGATGAAATAGGATCATGAAGGCAGACAAAGGGAGTTCTACAGTTTTAATAGGCCAAAATGACTATGTTGACAAAATGTCAACTAAAGTTCATTTAGTTGCAATTTTATTTGTTAAAGAAGTGTTTAGAGAAGTGGACACCAGCAAAAAGCATATTGATGGAACAATATCTTGCAAAACATATAAATATTTTTATATGAAAAGTCCTAAAATATGGAGTATGTTTAGTATTCCAAAGGTATGTAATGATTAAGTTTACTGGCCTTAGGACTATTGTGTACCCATTTAAGTTGAAACTTGTTTATAGGTGTGTAGAATGGGCTTTACTTAATATAGTACAAAAAAAATAAAGTGTTAAGTGAAGGACATATTTAATTTTCTGAGAAGATAAAAGGTGGGGAGGGGATGATTAACTTGTGACAGTTTATATAAAATCATTATATTCAGTGATTCCCCACAATACAGGGGTGGAGTGGATAGCGATATGCACTTGGAAAACCAGAAGTATACAGTTCAGGGAAGTTAGATTTTTAACAGAATGCTTGGAACATTTTCTTAAAAATATTTTTCTTTGACCAGCAGTACTATCATCAATTCGATGAGGTAGCAATGGTAGCCACTATAGTTCCTAATTATGCTAATTTCATTAAAGAATACTGGGAAGAGATGATCTCAAGCATCAGAATTTTTCTAAAATTAAATAATAGGTTTGTTTGCAATACTTTTTTGGGGGGCAGAAAACAAAGCTAATTTGAAAGGGATGCTGGGGTTCATGAATTCCGGCACCATTTTTATTTTTTTTGAATTCTCATTTTGTTCTAATGCTCAAAGGCATAAATATAGAACAATTTTATGTTCTGTTATTGAATATAAAAATTCACCAAGTAATACTTTGCAAGACAGTAGTGTGCAGCCTCATAATCCCAAGCAAAATTTAGTGAAGAGTCAGTGTATGAGAATAACGAAGCTAAGCAATGATAAACAGGACATTAACAAGTTATTAACAGACTCACATAATGTTTTCTTTAGTAGAGGGTATCCTGAGCAGATAGTAAAGGAAATTTATGATGTTTTAGGAACTGTGCAGATCATTTAGATCACAGTGGTGGGGGTGAACATAAGGTTTGGAAGGTAGCTATGCACCATTTGGTTTATTCTAATGATAGTAGTAAAGATCGGAACATTTCAAGCAGTATCTGGCATATTTTATAAGAATCATAGGAATATAAGGCAAATGAGTCCTGCAACCATTTATACCTTGACATTACCTACCCTTAGAGAGTACTTGCTTTTTCAAAAAATATCTAGGCTAGTCAATCCTGGAGTGAATTTGTGAATATCCATCCAGTCAATTACACCATAGGTAGCATCCATCTTGGCACACAGATGGTGCAGAGACTCCTTGCAAATGTGCAAATGCAATATGTATTTGGGTGCACTTTGTGGCTAAGAAAGGACAGTGGCCATTGTGGGAATCACTGCAATCCACTGGCAGTATAGTATGACAGCAGTAACTTAAACTCCTCTCATCAGCTATACCAGGTTCCTAATGTTGTGTAAAGACTAACGCACAGTGCACCGTGCAACAATTTTGTTAAAACTGGCTGAAAAATATAATTTACTCATGGAGCACTCATTTTTTCAAGCTACTGCATTTGGCAAATGAATCTGGGGAGTCAGATAGTGTGTAAATATGTTTAGGATATTTAGGAGAGGTATGCAGTGGAAGGGGATGTCATACATTTTATGTCTATGATTGTGGCAGGCATAAGTGAGACAAAAAGACAAATATTGTATGATTCTGCTTGGGGAGAAAAGGCAGTAGGGATGGGTAACACCACCTATGTTGTACTTAATACCACACATATGTCCACTAAGGGTAGGAAATGTATGTAACATAACATCCTTTATAAAAAGGAGTGCCAGCAAAAGTAATTAAGTGCTGAGACCATTATCTCTAGGCAAGAAGAGTTACATTTTCAGATCAATTATATGCCGAGGACAGTGTAACAGTGTTTCTACTGAGATGCTAGGTTATTATGTACTGGCATCACAGTGTTGGAATGAAACTCCAGCAGGGGGGTGAATATAGTAATGATATTTTCACATGTTTGACATAGATTTACAGTGTGGGTTGGCTACATTCTCAGTGTTGACATTTTATGCACTCCAAGATTTTTGACACTACTAGCTGACAAAGAGGTTGTGCGCACATACAATATAGCATGAACACTGGCCCTGAAGTCTTAAATAAAAGGTAGATGTAGCTCCCAGGGGAATGCACCCCATTAAAATGCCAGACATGGATGCTCTAGTCCATCTGCAATAGCAACCAACTCTGGATTATCCATTACTCATATAGAGAACAGCAAGCAAATTCAAGTGAAAGAATCATGCCATGGCAGACTGAAATAATTAAAACCTGTTTTTTCTCTGTCTATGATACGGTGTTAAACTGCTCTCTAAACCATGCCTAGCTCTGAGTCAACTGGGTACTTGAATAGGCTGTATCATTAAACCAATCTAACAAGTGTGCATGCCTGTAATGCAGTGTGAGATCAGATTTATCAAAATAGACTATTGTTGTTTTTTTTGTAGTTGACGAAATTCATTAGAGCAAAAATACCATTGTATTCTTTCACCAGCAGGATTATTAGAACTTTTTAATCTTAATAGGAGTAATATTCCATATTCAGATTCCTTCAAAAGGATTCTGTGTTATAGCAAGTTTAACACATGCACGAGCTATGTTTGTGAAACACATGCAAATGCTAAGTTTGTGAAACACGTGTAAGTGCTATGTTTGTGAAACATGTGTAAGTTCTATGTTTCACAATGTGGCTGCTGCGGAAAGGTTAAAACAAATTCAACCTGTCTCTTGACCTCATCATTATAGCAGTGTAGCATCCCTCACTGATAACTTTTTCATTGCGTGGCCACTTACCAGGAGGTAATTATATTAGCAATGCATGAATTTGCCAGTAATTCCCCTTAATTTCTGTGTTTTGTTTTCCTCTGTAAAATTCCCAGATTATCCTGTCAAACTGATTGACTATATGAGTAGCAGCCAGTACTAACAATATATACATAACTGCAATAATAACATATGTCTGAAGTACATATTATTTCAAAGTAGATCTAACATGAAAGTAAGCAAAACTGCCACAGAAATATGCATATTACTGCAATGATTTGAGAGATATTGAATACTTGCTTGTAAATTCTGTTAAAAACATCAATAAATTGTCTGTATTTCAAAACATATGCCCAAGGGTAACTGGCTTGCTTATCTAGTTCTCATACATAAAGAAAAGCTTTACTGAATTTGCATAACTTCTCCAGATGGTCTGTCATGTTAATGTCAGATTAAATTTACACATTTTAAATCAATACAACTGCAAATCAAGTATTTCTGAATAACTTTCTAGTTTTTATTTCTTTTGTCACACCTAATACTTTCTGATATATCTGCAACTCTTTGAATCATGCTTTGGAAAAGTACTTTGTCAAGAAACATTCAGGGCACAGCAGGCATTTCCTCTGGAGTTTTCAAACAACAGGGGTTGTATAAAAACAAAGGTGTCAACTGATACACAAACTAAAGTAAAATGAAAATAAATATTCCAGTCACAGGAAGCAAACAAATACTAAAAAACTTGTTTAATAGCCCAACAGACTTAGTGCTTTCACCTTACATATAACAGGCTTCTTCAGAGTCAATTACAATACCTCTAGCAGTCTCCTTAAGTAACACAGTGTAAAATATGTATCCAATTAAATACTTCATCTCATTTAAAGATGTAAAACACAATTCAATATATTTAAATGTTCATCTGTATATAACAAACCAAAAATATTTTTACAAGAAATTCATATATAAAACATGTTTTTTTTAAAACTCTTGCTGTACATATTCAACATGTGCAAATAAGCAAACTAGGCAATACTTGTTTTCTTTTTTCTATACAACCAAAGTCCTTGTTTTAATATTGGTATCAGTGAAATAGCATCATTAAGTCCTGGAGCTACTGTGGAATTTAGTCTAAGTTGCCATTTTACCTCTCTTGCCTCAATCTCCAATTTTTCATCTCCCTCATTTTCTTCTGCACCACTCTATCACAAAAAAAATGCATTTTCTAAACTCAATGCATGTGACACTGTGAAGATAGAGGGCATTATGCACATCTTTGCTTTTAATGGCTCTAAGGTGCTCAATTATTCTATCCCTGAGCCTACGTGTGGTTTTACCTATATAAAATCCAGGGAAGGAGGTACAGGTTCCTAGATAAACCACGTTGGTAGAGTTGCAATTACACATTTTAAAGTCAAGTTTGAACTAGTTACTGATACATATGGGCAATCAATAATGAACTTGCAGAACCTACAAGTCCCACATTTAAACATTAGTGACCTATATTCCTTTATTCTATATTGGTTTATGTGCCCTTCCAAGATATTCTTTAGATTTCTACCCCTGCTATACGCCACCAAGAGCTTGCGCCCAAGTTTCACCTTTGTTTCTTGTTCAAAACACAAGTCCCAACTTTTATAAATGATGTTAACTATAGTTGGGGTCAGGTTGTTGTACCACAGCACAATGGGATCCCCTTCCCAACTTTTGTGAGTAACTGGCTGGGGCCCCCCACCCTTTTGTAATATTGGTATGTATAATGCATGCCTCTTTTCTTTTATTTCATGTTTCACTTTAGTCAAAATCTTTAGTGGGTACTCCCTCTCCAAAAATAAACCTATCAAAATGTAGAGTTCATTGTTGAAAGTTTTCTCATCACTGATGAGCCGAGAATACCTCCCCATCTGTCCCTGTATTATACTTCTTCATTGATGCTGGGGATGACAGCTGTTGTAATGAAGTAAAGTATTAGAAAAGGTTTCTTTCCTAAACATAGTGCTATGAAACTTGTCATCCTCTTCATTAACCCAAAGGTGCATATCCAGGAAGTCTATTTCTTTAGGACCCCATCTACTAGCAAACTTCAAAAATAAAGTTGTGGAATTCAAGTACTCCACAAATTCTATGGCTTCCTGTTAATTCCCTTGCCATAAAATTAGGATGTCATCCAAGAATCTGTTATAGGTTTTGATTTTCTCCATATAGGGGGTGTCACAAATGTGTTTTCTCTCCAATTCCAGTAATACCATGTTGGCAAACATGGAGTGCATTTCACCCCATAGCCCCACTTGATATCTGGTGGAATAACGCCCCCTCAAAGGTAAAGAAATTGCTTCTCAGAACAATTTCCATGATTTCCACAAAAAAATTTACTTTGGTTTTGTCAACCTTCTCACTCTTCAATAAACTCTCCTGAAACATATCAAGCCCACTATCAGGTGGAATAACAGAGAATAGGTTTATGACATCTATTGTCAAAAATGAATAGTCTACTTCCCTGTTTGATTTCAGTCTTTCAAGAAAATGCCAGGAGTCCTTAACAATATATTCAGCATACTCACCACTGGCTCTACTGTCCTGTTCACTCAAGCTATCAAAGGTTCAGTTTTTGATCCCTTTGCTGAAACTGTAGGTCTAAAGGGCGGATTTTGTAGTTTTTTCTGGATTTCAGGGATGCCGGAAATCTTAGGTGTTATAGGTTTCTCCACGCTGAGAAATTTCAAGTCATTCTGATCAATAACCCCATGAAAAAATGCATCAGACAGGAAAAAAATCAATTCTCATGTAAGCTCTGTTAACTTCATTTCTAGAGGTCCTAGCGTATGTGGTGGGGTCTTTAAGTATCTCAGACATCTTAGATACATAATCTATTTGGGGCATAATAACTAATCACCCACCTTTGTCCAGTTTCATAATCCGGAGGTTATTATCCCTAGCTAGGACGGTGAGAACTTCTTTTTCCTATTCTGATAAATTTCCCTGTCTTTCATTTCTTACTTTTGTTGCTTTCCTCTTCTCTTTTTCAAAATTTTTTTTTCAAACAAGGCTGTTTCAAAGTTTTGGGGTGGGGTAAACATATTTTTCTTTCTCAAATTCCTGGGTACCCCCTCTATAGTAGAAGTAGATTGCCCCGGAAAAAACAGTCAGATTTAGCTGCCTTACATACAACTTCAAATTAATTAAATTGTCAACTATATCTGACTTAAATTCAGGGACAAAGGAAATTCCCTTTTTCAGTAATTCAAAGTGTGTTTCATTCATTTTTAAATCACTAAAGTTATAAATCGTGAAACTTTGATTTTGAATAATTTCACATTCTAATGAAGCATCAGAATTTGTTACTTCACTAGTCTCAAGATCATTGCTGTTGTCAAAATTATTAAACAAATCAACCATGTATTTCAAAACATCACCAGTTTCCCAGTCATCACAATTATCACAGTTGTAAAACTCAGCCATATTTTTTGTTTCATGTCTTTCGAAGTCATGTTATCCTGCTACAATAAGGATTAGTTCCATCTCCTTCTCCCCCCACCCCTCTTCCTCCTGTTGTATGAGTAGTTCTGCTGATTCCTGGAGTTCATATTCGCTTGGTTTTACAAGCGTTCTGATCTCCTGGGTGTACTTCCTGTTCTAAAAACACTTCCCCATCATCACATTCTTCAAACATTTCACCTTCATTCCTTGAACAATTTTGTAAATTATAATCATTCCCTTTCTCATTATATGCCTAGGTTTGTTAATAATTCTAGTTGCTCCATCAGTGGGTTAGTTTTCATAGTCAGATTTGTCTCTAGCTAGTTTACACTGTTTTGTATTTATATTATCTTTAACAAATATTTCTACATCATTTAAAACTTTACAAAATTTATGCTGATATTGCTCAAACAACAAATCATTCATAATACTTTGATTTAATGTATTAATTTCTGTCTGTAAAACAGACAACTTACTTTCATTATTCTTTGTTATAATAGCCAGCATCTCTAGTTTAGCTTTGTCAAACAACCCTATGAGTTCTCTGTATGCCATTGTTCCTGTCTCAATCCCCATAGGGAGTTTCCAAACTCATAGCCCCTTTGGGACTTGTTTGAGCAATAATGATTTCTTTAAAAAGACATTGTCCAACTGTAAAGACCTATACCTTTTACAAAGTTTCTCAAAGTCACTGATTTGTGTTTGTAAGTTAGGCATGCTGGTTTGTTCTGCTGCTACTGCTCCGAATTCTACTTCCGGTGCCACCAAACATCTCAATAAGTCCCTTCCTCCTGGTGCATGTCTTTTCATCCCTGTAGCAACATTTCTATTCTCACTTAGTACTGGTGTGTGTAGGGTAAATAGTTCCACTTGAGAACTAGTCAGGGAAGTCTCTCCTTCTTCCCTCACTCGATCCTTCATAAGTAGTGCAGACAACTTTTGTACAGAAGTAATAAGTTCTCCCAAGAGTGCTTCTATTGAAACCAAGTAAAGAATCCATTCTCTCCCATGCCAGAAAAAAACAGTTAAATAAAAACAAAGGTGTCAACTGACACACAAACTAAAATAAAATAAAAATAAATATTCCAACCACAGGAAGCAAACGAATACTAAAAAACGTGTTTAATAGCACAACAGACTTATTGCTTTCACCTTACATAAAACAGGCTTCTTCATAGTCAATTACAATACATCTAGCACTCTCTTTAAGTAACCCAGTGTAAAATATGCATCCAATTAAATACTTCATCTCATTTAAAGACATAAAACACAATTCAATACATTTAAATATTCATTTGTATTGTATATAACAAACCAAAATTATTTTTACAAGAAATTCTTATATAAAACATATTTTTTTAAATTGTAGCTGTACTTATTCAACATGTGCAAATAAGCAAACTAGGCAATACTTGTTTTCTTTTTTCTATGCAACCAAAGCCCTTTGTTTTAATATTGGTACCAATGAAATAGCATCATTAAGTCCTGGAGCTACTGTAGCATTTAGTCTAAGTTGCCATTTTACCTCTCTTGCCTCAACCTCCAATTTTTCATTTCCCCCATTTTCTTTCTGCACCACTCTATCAAAAAAAATACATTTTTTAAAGTCAATGCATGTGACATTGTGAAGACAGAGGCATTATGCAAATCTTTGTGTTTAATGGCTCCAAGGTGTTCACTTATTCTATCCCTGACCCTTTTTACCTATATAAAGTCCAGGGCAGGAGGTACAGGTTGATAGATAAATCACATTGGTAGAGTTGCAATTACATTTACCAGGACATTTTAAAGTCAAGTTTGAACTAGTTACTGATGCATACGAGCCATCATTAATGAACATGCAGAACCTACCAAAGTCAATTTTTTTTTGGTAGAAATCATGGAAATTGTTCTGAGAAACAATTTCCTTGCCTTTGAGGGGGAGTTATTCCACCAGATAGCAGGTGTGGCTATGGGGGCGAAATGCACCCCGTGTTTGCCAACATGGTATTACTGGAATGGAAAAGAAAATACATTTTTGACACCCCCTATATGGAGAAAATCAAAACCTATAACAGATTCTTGAATGACATCCTAATTTTATGGCAAGGGAATGAAACGGAAGCCATAGAATTTGTGGAGTACTTGAATTCCCCAACTTCATTTTTGAAGTTTACTAATAGATGGGGTCCTAAAGAAATAGACTTCCTGGATATACATATTTGGGTCAGTGAAGAGGATGACAAGCTTCATAGCACTATTTTTAAGAAAGAAACCTTTTCTAATACTTTACTTCATTACAACAGCTGTCATTCCCAGCATCAGTGAAGAAGTATAATAATGGGACAGATGGGGAGGTATTCTCAGCTCATCAGTGATGAGAAAACTTTCGACAATGAACTATACATTCTGATAGGTTTGTTTTTGGAGAGGGGGTACCCACTAAAGATTTTGACTGAAGTGAAACGTGAAATAAAAGAAACAAGGCATGTATTACACCCACCAATATTACAAAAGGGTGGGGGGCCACAAGAAGTTACTCACAAAAGTAGGGAAGGGGATCCCATTGTGCTGCGGTACAACAACTTGACCCCGACTACAGTTAACATCATTTATAAAAGTTGGGACTTTTGTTTCAAACAAGAAACAAAGATGAAACTTGGGCACAGCCCTTGGTGGCATATAGCAGGGGGAGAAATCTAAATAATATCTTGGAAGGGCACAGAACCCAAGATAGAACAAAGCAATATAGGTCACTAATGTTTAAATGTGGGACTTGTAGGCTCTGTAAGTTCATTAATGATGACCCATATGTATCAGTAACTAGTTCAAACTTGATGGTAAAATGTCCTGGTAAATGTAATTGCAACTCTACCAACGTGGTTTATCTAGGAACCTGTACCTCCTGCCCAGGATTTTATATAGGTAAAATCACACGTAGGCTCAGGGATAGAATAAGTGAGCACCTTAGAGCCATTAAAAACAAAGATGTGCATAATAGCCTGTATCTTCAAAGTGTCATATGCATTTATTTTAAAAAATACTTTTTTGTGACAGAGTGGTGCAGAAAGAAAATGGGGGAGATGAAAAATTGGAGGTTGAGGCAAGAGAGGTAAAATGGCAACTTAGACTAAATGCCACAGTAGCTCCAGGACTTAATGATGCTATTTCAGTGATACCAATATTAAAACAAAGGACTTTGGTTGTATAGAAAAAAGAAAACAAGTGTTGCTTAGTTTGCTTATTTGCACAAGTTGAATATGTACAGCAAGAGTTTTAAAAAAACACGTTTTATGTATGAATTTCTTGTAAAAATATTTTTGGTTTGTTATATTCAAATGAATATTTAAATGTATTGAATTGTGTTGTATGTCTTTAAATGAGATGAAGTATTTAACTGGATGCATATTTTACACTCGGTTACTTAAGGAGAGTGCTAGATGTATTGTAATTGACTCTGAAGAAGCCTGTTATATGCAAAGTAAAAGCGCTAAGTCTGTTGTGCTATTAAACACGTTTTTTAGTATTTGCTTCCTGTGGCTGGGATATTTATTTTCATTTAACAGGGGTTGTACTTAACCAGTTCTCCTTAAGGCAAGAAGGTTAATTACAGGGAGGGGGGTGATGTCACATTCAGTTTTGTTTTTCAAAGCTGCAAATCAAATGTCTGTACAAATCTTATTCAATCCAACCTGTCTCTCGTAAATGTTTGTACCATGTGAGTGTCATGTCAGACAGGTGCCCTATGGGGGATTCAGCATCTTCACTCAAATGCTAAATATAAATATCAGGAGCCAATGAATACTAAGTACTGTATGACACTAAACACTGGGAGGGTGGAGCTAAGGAAGAAGATGTTTGCAGACATAGGTATTTAGGCTGATTCCACCTTTTTGGATAATTTTTCATAATGAAAGTAAAATTCAGAACGAAACTTTTAATTCAAGAAAGAAATGAGAAAAGGTAGATCATTCAAACACAGTAAGTCATATATGATCTTTAAAATGACTCGTGACTTATAATTCAAGTTGTGGAAAAAATAGTAAGGTTAGGAGACAAGGAATGACTGAATAGATAAAGGTCATAGGAAATTTAAATGAGGTCACCTAGAAATTCTCATAAGTAAAGACACAAACATTTTAAGAAAAAGTATGCATGTCATCATAGGTTCATAGATTCATAGCCTCAGTTACCGGATCGTAGTTCAAAGGGTGGAGGTGTATCCATATTCATCAAGGATACCCATATCTCCAGGTTAGTAGCGCAGCATGATGTCCCAGAGATCATCCATGAGCAACTATCCGCAGGCAAAACCACATTTCAAGTCGTAGCCAGTTATAGATCACCCACCATGTCCCAAGATGCTCACTCTGCATTCCTTGAGATATTGGAAAATATAAAGGTCCTACCCAACACCATAATCTTGGGTGATTTCAACTACCCTGGTATAGACTGGGTGAACTACAAATGTTCCAACTCCTATGCTCAGCGATTCATAGAATTTATAAATTCAAATGCCGTTGAACAACTAGTATGTTCCCCCACTAGAGGGGACAACATATTGGATTTAATCATCACAAATATGGGCACCCATTGTACCACACCCATTATCTCTCCCTCCTTGGTCAGATCCGACCACAAACTGATAACCTTGGACATCCTCACCCCTCCACCTCCCCCAGTAAAAGAAACCATAGTCAAAAACCTTTCCAAAGCAAACTTCAAACTACTTGCATCCAAAGTGGAAAGCTTCACTATTCCCTTGCAGAAGGATAATGATATCCAGGATGCAGAATCCTACACCAAGACACTCTATATGCATCTTCAGAATTGCCTGGACCGTGCTATCCCAAATAAAACCAAGACTCCTTCCTCAAGCAAGAAGAAACCAGTCTGGTGGACCCCGGCCATAAGCAAACTTTACAATAAAAGGCGAAGACTTATACAAAAAAGGGCCAAATCTCAAGTAGAAAAATCATCCCTGATCAGCATTAGTAAGAAATTGAGGGCCCCCTTCATGTCAACTAAAGCTAATTTTGAAAAGAAAGTTGCCAAGGATGCCAAAGATAACCATAAGGCCTTCTATGGCTACGTCAAAAATCTAAATGGCAATGCTCAGGTTTGTTCTGATCTAGTACAAAATGGAACAAAATACACTGACCCTTCTGACATTGCCAACATCTTGGCTGACAGGTTCAGTGCAAATCCCCCCCCCACTCACCACCTACAGGGTCTATTACCATTCCAGGGGATTGTGTAAGTCCAATTATTACTGATACATTGGTTAACAGGGCTCTATCTAAAGCTAAAAACACTGCCTCCATGAGACCAGATGGTGTCCCAGGCTGTGTCACATGCAAGCGCCAAAAGGAATTAACCCCGCATCTTAATACCCTGTTCAGTCTCAGCCTCTCCACAGGATATGTGCCCATAGAATGGCGCACGGCAATGGTGGTCCCTCTACACAAGGGTGGGGCCACAACTGATCCTGGGAACTACCGACCAATAAGCCTGACCAGTCTGATCTTTAAGGCCATGGAGCGAATCATTATGGAACTCATAAATGGAGAGATTGGGAAATTCCAGTCACTGGACCCCACACAGTTCGGCTTCGTCAAGGGCAGATCATGCCTCCTGAACCTGGTGGATTTCTTTGAGACAGTTACTCAAGCTATAGATAAGGGAAAGAAAGTACACACGGCTTACCTTGACCTTGCTAAAGCATTTGACACCATTCTCCATTCAGGTATTATTGATAAGCTCACCAGCCTGGGCATAAACCCTTACGTCACAAGATGGATCGCAAACTGGCTCTCAGACAGATCCCATAAAGTAAGAGTAGTGGGATCTATGTCCAAATTCAGACCAGTAATGAGTGGTGTGCCTCAGGGCTCTGTTCTGGGGCCCCTCCTGTTTGGCATATACTTCTCAGAAGTACAGGCAAGCACGGAAGGGCTGTGGCTGACAAAGTGTGCGGACGACTGCAAACTGGGTGCTATAATAGAGTCTCCGGCTGACATGGAGATCCTCCAGAAGGGCCTAAATGAGACTGATGCATGGTGTCAAAGCCATGGTCTCAATCTAAATGCAAAAAAATGCGTAGTAATCCCCTTTGGAAAAAACAGAGTACCCGCAAACTACAACATAGGAGGTAATCCCCTGAAATTTGAAGAAGAAATAAGGGATCTAGGGACCCAAGTACATAGTCAGCTTTCCTTTGATAACCATGTTGCCAAAGTGGTTAGAAAATCCTTCTATGTGGTTCATCTGATCATGAAAGGGTTCGCATCAAGATCTAAGGATGTAATGGTGCCCCTCTACTCTTCCCTCATCAGACCCATTATTGAGTACAATGCACCAATTGAAATGTACCTGGCTAGACATCTCCAGCAGCTGGAGAGACCACAGAGGTACCTAACCAAGAGGATTAATGGCCTCAAACAGTTGCCCTATGCAGCACGATTGAAAAAGCTTAGACTGTTCTCTGTTGCATACCGCTTTCTCAGAGGCGATCTCTGTCTAACGTACAGAGCCATGTCTAACCCAGAATTGTTGAACATGCTCCATCTTAGCAAAACCAAATCTACTCGAGCTACACGCTCTAGGGATATAAACCTCAACACAACAATGAATAGAACATGCTGGAGGGATAGATTCCCTTCGCAGAGACTTACCTTACTATGGAATAGGGTCCCAATCTACATAAGACAGAGCCCCTCACTATCACTCTTCAAGAAGAACCTTGATGAGTGGATGGGTAACAGAAAGTTCACACCAGGGATCACACCAACAGCACTACTAGATAGGGGTCAAGGGTATTAGCTGCTAGCACAAGGGTCTAGGGAACTACTAAAGGGGCGGTGAATACCATACAATGTGGCTGGGCTAATATATGCCCTCAGGCAGATAGCCCAGTACCAACCTATGAACCTATGAACCTATAGGATGGTACTCGGCTATTGGCCCTAGGGCCTATACAAGCCTAGCCATAACAATTCCTTGGCTATTTCTTCACAGAATATTTACTTCCCTGATCATCTGAAACACAGACAATAATTTTGGGTTACAAGTGAATTCGGTGTATTAAAATTACAATCATTTTAATGCATAAAAAATGTAACCAAGTAATACAAAGCCTGGAGAATATGTAAATAATTAAGCTGAAATGAAGTGGAAACTAAGCAAAGATGACAATATGAAGAGATTATGTAATAATTATAAACATGACTATACATTGTGTTGGTTATTGTGTGATGCACTGTATAATAAAATGACAGCATGCTGAACATATTGTTAAGGACTCCTGGCATTGTCTTGAAAGATTGAAATCAAACAGGGAAGTAGACCATTCATTTTTGACAATAGATGTCATAAACCTATTCTCTGTTATTCCACATGATGGTGGGCTTGATATGTTTCAGGAGAGTTTATTGAAAAGTGAGAATGTTGATAAGATCAAAGTCAATTTTTTGGTGGAAATCTTGGAAATTGTTCTGAAAAACAATTTCCTTGCCTTTGAGGGGGAGTTATTCCACCAGATATCAGGTGTGGCTATGGGGGTGAAATGCACCCCATGTTTGCCAACCTGGTATTACTGGAATGGAAGAGAAAATATATTTTTGACACCCCCTATATGGAGAAAATCAAAACCTATAACAGATTCTTGGATGACATCCTAATTTTATGGCAAGGGAATGAAACGGAAGCCATAGAATTTGTGGAGTACTTGAATTCCCCAATTTCATATTTGAAGTTTACTAGTAGATGAGGTCCTAAAGAAATAGACTTCCTGGATATACATCTTTGGGTCAGTGAAGAGGATGACAAGCTTCATAGTACTATTTTTAGGAAAGAAACATTTTCTAATACTTTACTTCATTACAACAGCTGTCATCCCCAGCATCAAAGAAGAAGTATAATAAAGGGACAGATGGTAAGGTATTATTGGCTCATCAGTGATGAGAAAACTTTCGACAATGAACTATACATTTTGATAGGTTTGTTTTTGGAGAGGGAGTACCCACTAAAGATTTTGAGTAAAGTGAAACATGAAATAAAAGAAAAGAGGCATGCATTAAATCCACCGATATTACAAAAGGCTGGTGGGGTCACAAGAAGTTACTCACAAAAGTACGGAAGGGGATCCCATTGTGCTGCGGTACAACAACTTGACTCCGGCTATAGTTAACATCATTTATAAATGTTGGGACTTGTGTTTCAAACAAGAAACAAAGGTGAAACTTGGACACAAGCCCTTGGTGGCATATAGTAGGGGTAGAAACTTAAAGAATATCCTGGAACAGCACAGAAACCAAGATAGAACAAAGCAATATACGTCACTAATGTTTAAATGTGGAACTTGTAGGGTCTGCAAGTTCATTAATGATGGCCCATATGTAACAGTAATTAGTTCACACTTGACGTTAAAATGTCCTGGTAAATGTAATTGCAACTCCACCAAAGTGGTTTATCTAGCAACCTGTACCTCCTGCCCTGGATTTTATATAGGTAAAACCACACGTAGGCTCAGGGATAGAATAAGTGAGCACCTTAGAGCCATTAAAAACAAAGATGTGCAAAATGCCCTCTATCTTCAAAGTGACACATGCACTGAGTTTTAAAAATTAATTTTTTGTGATAGATAGAGTGGTGCAGAAAGAAAATGGAGGAGATGAAAAATTGGAGGTTGAGGCAAGAGAGGTAAAATGGCAAATTAGACTAAATGCCACAGTAGCTCCAGGACTTAATGATGCTATTTCACTGATACCAATACTAAAACAAAGGGCGTTGGTTGTATAGAAAAAAGAAAACAAGTATTGCCTAGTTTCCTTATTTGCACATGCTGAATATGTACAGCAAGAGTTTTAAAAAAACATGTTTTATATATGAATTTCTTGTAAAAATATTTTTGGTTTGTTATAAGCAAATGAACATTTAAATGTATTGAATTGTGTTGTATTTCTTTAAATGAGATGAGGTATTTAATTTAATGCATATTTTATACTGGGTTACTTAAAGAGAGTGCTAGATGTATTGTAATTGACTCTGAAGAAGTTTTTATATGTAAGGTGAAAGCACTAATTCTGTTGTGCTATTAAACAAGTTTTTTAGTATTCGTTTGCTTCCTGTGGCTGGAATATTTATTTTCATTTAACAGGGATTGTACTTCACCAGTTCCCCTTAAGGCAAGAGGGTTAATTAGAGGGAGGGGGTGATGTCACATTCAGTTTTGTTTTTCAAAGCTGCAAATCAAATGTTTGCACACATCTTATTCAAGCCAACCTGTCTCTCGTAATTGTTTGTACCATGTGAGTGTCATGTCAGACAGGTACCCTATGGAGGATTCAGCATCTTCACCCAAATGCAAAATATAAATATCAGGAGCCAATGAATACTAAGTACTGTATGACATTAAACACTGGGAGGGTGGAGCTAAGGAAGAAGATGTTTGCAGACATGGGTATTTGGGTTGATTCTACCTTTTTGGATAAATTTTCATAATGAAAGTAAAATTCAGAACGAAACTTTTAATTCAAGAAAGAAATGAGAAAAGGTAAATCATTCAAACACAGTAAGTCATATGAGATCTTTAAAGTGACTCTTGACTCATAATTCAAATTGTGGAAAAAATAGCAGTAAGGTTAGGAGACAAGGAATGACCGAATAGATAAAGGTCATAGGAAATTCAAATGAGGTCACCTAGAAATTCTCATAAGTAAAGACACAAACATTTTAAGAAAAATTATACATATCATCATAGGTTCATAGGTTCCTAGGGCTATTAGCTATAGGGCCTATATAGGCCTGGCCATAACAATTTCTTGGATATTTCTTCACACAATATTTACTTCCCTGATCATATGAAACACAGACAATAATTTTGGGTTACAAGTGAATTTGGCATATTAAAATTTCCATCATTTTAATGCACAAAAAATGTAACCAAGTAATACAAAGCCTGGAGAATATGTAAATAATTAAGCTGAAATGAAGTGGAAACTAAGCAAAGATGACAATATGAAGAGATTATGTAATAATTATAAACATGACTATACATTGTGTTGGTTATTGTGTGATGCACTGTATAATAAAATGACAGCACTAAGAAAGTAAATTTGCAATTGATTGACCAAGACTTCAAAGGCACTTGCATGGAAACAGTAACGTAAGCATATAATACTAATACTAAAAAAACAATAAATAGTGTTGATGCTTACATGCTAGAAACCAGCTATTAATTAAAACATAAAGATACAGAAATATACACATAATTAAGGGAACTTCAGTGGATAGCCATTTGTGAAGTTTATTTTACTTGTTTAGAATTTCATTCAAGACTTTGAATTTCTTTTGATTACCAGACACTAAACTGGCATTAGCTAAGGGAGAAGACAGACTCATCACCAGCAATTGGTTTCATCTGGAGAATTAATAAGAAGAGCATTGCTCATTCATCATGTTGCCTTGAAACAATTAGTGTGGAAGAGATGATTCACCTGCAATATGGCAACATATTCCATTGTCCCTTGCATTATTTGGCTCATGTGAGACAGACTTCAGGTTTTCATCAAGCTGCAAAAGAGAAAAACAATGACACTCTGCAGATACACACTACAACAACAGTTTACTTAATCAAAGAGAGTTAAGAAAAGAACATCTTTTCTTGATAAAATGTCTTATTAAAAACAGTTCACTATTTTGCAGTAACTAGTCTCTCATATTCGTATAAAACAGCACTCATAGGGCATACAGAAATTCAATAAAGAAATTATTGGCATCAGAGAAAGTATAACATGGATGATGTGTTCTGATTGCCAAATATTTAAGGTTAGAAATGTTTTTGTTTTAACCCTGCCTTATATTTTCTGTCCTGAGAAAACAGCCATATCCAGGACAGAAATGACCATGCATGACAAGACTAATATCCATTATGTCTTCCAGTCGTAAGGACTACACACCATTTCTACAGGCAGCGAATAAGGGATGCTGCTACATCAGCCCACCATAAAGCCACATAACCCAAAAGATGTGTGTTTACCAGTGCTACAGCTTGCTTTAAGCACACCCCACGTGGAACCTTCATCACTCAGGCAGATAGTTTATAACCTTTAGTTTATTACTTCATAGGTTCATAGGTGTTTACTAGGCTAATGGCCATGAGGGCCTTTTAAAGCCTAGCCATGCATCCCAAATCTCTGACACCCTTGATAAGTGCAAGCATGGGCCTGGGAGATGAACCATTTACAGGTTACTTGTGTCCGTTAAAGACACAGGGATGAATTTCCGGTTTCCCATCCAACTGTCCAAGCTACACTTGAATTGGGTTAGGGAGTAACTCTGCTTCACATGGATGGGGAGCCTGTTCCATAGATGGGATAGTTTCTGGGATGCATACCTATCTCTCCAGCAGGTCCTATTTATATCACAGGCAAGGTTTAAGTCTTTAGAATGGATAATTCTGGTACTGCTTGTTTTGTGGATATGCAGAATGTCCATCAGAGTGAAGTCTGACAATCCTCTGTATGACAGGCATAGATCTCCCCTCAAAAGCCTGTAGGAGACAGAATACAGGGATAGAGCCTTGAGGCAGTCTGCAGAGGGCATATTACTTACACCCTGTACTACTGGCAGATTCCCAGATCTCATGTCTTATAGTGATCTTCATGGGCAATTATAGATATGAATTATATTCTACTAAGAAAGCTGAAGTAGTCTTATACTCTAATTACAGCATTAACTAAGAACATGAAGATGAGAAGACATGCTGTACCAATGTCATCAAAAAGGTAAACACCTACAGGCAGAATTTCCTGTGTTAAGCAACATAGAATCCTTACTGGATTTCTTACTAGGTTTGAGACTCCATTACAAATCAGGATGTTCTAGATAGGTAAAGCGACTATCATAATGTGCATACAGATGTAAAATGTAGAATGTTTTCCTCAAAAGGAAACAACGTGACCCATCAAATCTACAGAAAAATATATGATGTTAACAACATCAGTTCTAGTAGAATCTCAAAGAATTTGAACTGGTAGTAAAAACTGAAACTGCAGTGCATTGACAAGTTCACAAAATTTATAAAAAGGAATATATTTGTAATCTGGATGATGTAGCACCTGTCCAGTGATTCCCAGATTTACTGTGACTCCGTGTATATAATTAAATATTAAGTGTCAATAGCACAAGTGTGTAAGAAATGTATACAGCAAATAGGAGGTCAGATTATACTATATAGGCTATAGATGTACATAACAGTCCAGAGCCTGAATTTTATTCACAGGATTATAGAATCATAACAGTTGCATGGCAAGTAAATTAAAAGACCACGTGTGCCTTGTCAATCTCCATCCTCAAGATGTACTTCCCACTTCCAGGAAGGCAAACACGTCAGGTCAGAAAAAATATTGCGAATATCCAATCATCCAGGTTCTTTTTGAAAGCTGTAAGGGTGTCAGTCTGTTTAACACATGAAGGCAATTTGTTCTAGAGTTCGAGTAATCAGTAAGTAATAGAAGCTCTCCCTGTAGTATGCTTTGTCTATGTGCTGGTGCAGGTTTAGATCCTTACTTTGTGCATTTGTAGACCTGTTTTTCTTACTGAAGCATATGAAATTTAGTAGGGTAGTACTTTTGATAACCTGGAGTATAAACGCAGAATTTTTCTGCATTCAGTAAAAACCCTTTTTCTGTATATCATTGCCTTTTAATGATTAGTTCTTGCTATAGAGATTTTACATTTGCAGGGCAGTGATAGCACTTAACTTAAAGTCATTGGCGTATTTTTTAGCCATAGCCTTGGCCTTATGGTACAGAAGTCAGAAAAAGGAGATGTTCTAGCACCAAGCCATTGGGGGCTCTGTTAGTTAATTTCTAACATTTTCAAGTGGCACCTGACTCCTTAATCATGTGGATTTCATGCTTCACATAATTTGCAATTCATCTAACCGTATAAGAGTTTACCTTATTATAGGAATCATATGAAATGTTTGACCATTTATACCTTGCCAGTACCCACCTTAGGAATGTACCTCCTTTTTGTGAGGAGGACTAGGCCAGTCAAGGCAAGAATTAATTGTGAATACCCATACAATCAACCCGTTTCTGTATGAAGAAATATAATGCATCACACTGCTTGATTTGTGGGAGTCTATTTCAGAGGTGGTGCTGAAAGGATTGTGTAATGAACACACCTCTTCATTATGTTTTATTTATTTGCTGATGAAAATTTAGATCCCTGGTTCCAGTATTTGTGGCACAATTTGATTTATGGAGATACAAGAAATCCAGCACCACTGAATCCTTAATGATACAGAAGACAAGGCACAGACCTCCACTCAAGAGTCTATAAAATACTAAATAAAGGGAGATTACTTTAGTGAGGGTCATCCTATGGAGGGAATTACATTCAATCATCTATCTTATTGATGCTAAATAAAAAGGGACAATGACCTCTTTAGATTTGTATGAGATTACTTTGGCAATCAGCTGGGCTAAGCAGAAGGTCTTTCTAATTACTGTTGTTGCATGATGATCAAAGAGAGGGAAATATCAACCCAAATTCCAAAGTCTTATCAACATTCATATTTTGGAGTGGGTTGTTGTCTATGTCCTATGTTTGGGAGAGAAGTTATTTATGAAATGTCAAACTCAGATAACCGAATAATACTGATAAGAAAAAAAATGGATAATGCCCCAGTACCAGCAGGTGAAATTCGAAATGAACTAAACAGCAAGCTGAATTCAAAAAGTCTTAATAGCGTTAAAATTTCAAAAATCAAACCACACAGGTCGTCTCTTAAATTGTAGCAGTTTATTTAAGCATCAACAATGAGCTTTTCATCGGAACACACTCCAATTTCCTCAGAAAAAGCAGTAAACAGTGTCTCACTACAAGCCGTTAACTTTTATACAAAAACGATAAAATCACGTGATCAACAATTGCTAGTTAATATTAAATTAAATACTGAAACACCCCCCATTTTAGAAAGTCCAAGTTACATCGAACATTTAACAAATAAACAACAGCAAACAAACAAAAAACAAATAAAAACTATTGCCCAATGTGACATAACTTCGGTCGTACCTACAAAGATGTACGCTGAAAATAAACCATAACCCTGAACAGTGTTGATGTTCAGAATAGTAAGTAATTATAACATACACCACAGTATAATTGTAATACATTGTAAAAGCACAGATCACCTAGTAGATGTCGTTTTATGGATCCACGAACACTGCTCAATACCCTAATAAATCTAAAAAGATATAATAAATCCACAGTTGTGGAATTAACCTTGGTCAAAAAAGAACAACCATACACCGTGTAGGGGACCCAGTCTTTGTACTGAACTGGATCTGTACGTACATTTGCTGGAAAAGGATAAAAACAAAGGCCCATGGTACCTTAAAGGGCCAGAACCAAGAAGACACCAGCTAATAAACATCCACAGCCAATATTCTAAAAATAAACGACATACAAATAAATAAAACAAATAAAGTATACCCGGTGTTCCAACATGGCCAGAACATCTGAAATTAAATAATAAATAAAATTAAAAACTGATACAATGTGTAGATCTGAATAAATAAACTTGTATTTCACCATACTGCTAGTGTGTACTAAATGAACAGTTATGACACTCAACTCCTATCAGGTGGCTATCGGAATTCAATCCCGGTCCTAAAAAAACACAAGTCAACCATGAACAATAGAATCCCAAAGTTGCATTAACCCAGCCCACCAAATACCTACTGAAATGGTATTCTGAAATAGTAAAAGTAAAAATACCTTATACAAATAATTCAAACTATACTATGGCAGACCCTATAAAATGGCCCTACCACAAAATGTTAGCATAATAAAAATTGTTAAGTATAAGTAAGTTGTTAAGTGAGGAAATAAGCTGTGAATCCTCACTTAATTGCTAAATACACTGCAATTTTTCCAATGATGTTAATTTCCTAAAAAATGAGTTTATCAACAATAAGATCGGGGCATCTATAAAACCATATGAAATGGGAACTTTACCTTGTCAGCCTTTTGAGTTTTAAAAGGCAAGTAATGGACAACATACCATTAAGACCTGGTGTGTGGCAGGCATCCAAGCTCAGTTGCCAAGATAGCTCCCTACTCTCCAGGTACAGAGAAGAAAGTCCCCCCCCTGAAATCAGATTTCACCTGGTTAATAATGCCAAACAAAAAATGATGGCTCGGATTTTCAGCTATATGTCTAGCTAAAGCATTGTCCATCTTGCCTTTCCTAATGGCATAAAGGTGGTCATATATACATTCCTGTAGTTTTCTGTCAGTTTTACCGATGTAAAATGCAGGACAAATGGAGCACTGAGCCAAATATACCACTTGTGTGTTACTACAGTTGTATCTACCCATTACGTGGAACGCCTCGTTCCTGATGAGAAATCTCATCCCTGTCTTTATATACCCGCAGGAGCGACACATATTGCATTTGAACATCCCATTCCTGTTGGTTAGGTTCTTAGGTCTTCTCTCTAAAATGCCCTTGATATTCAAACCTCTCTTAAACACTATTCGAGGTAGTTCTATCAAAGATTTGCAAATTGAATCATCCTGGGTAATTAAATTCCAGTTCTTCAATATGACTCCAAATATCTCCCTAGCATCCAAGCTATAAGTTAAAATGAAACTGTTAGACATTGGAAAGACTACTTTCTCCCTACCTGCAAAGGTTTTCTTATCAAAAATGTTTTGATTTAAAATTGGTACATATACCCCGGTAGTTCTCTTGGTGTGGACCTCCTGTAAAAGATCTTGAATTAGATCTTGTGGCTAACCACTATTAGAGAAGAGTTCCATCATAAAGGCACATTCTGCCACAAAGTCACAGTCCCTAGATACCATACGGGCTGCTCAAACAAGTTGACCTTTTAATATAGATCACTTTTGAGAAAAAGGGTGACAACTGTCGAAATGGACATAACTATTGGAAAAGGATTCCTTCCTGTAAATTTTGGCTACAAAACAACCATTTTCTTAATCTTTTGAAAGGTCCACATCAAGATAAGCTACCTTGTCTAGAGAAAAATTGTAGGTAAATTGTAAAAAAATTTGTAGAAGAAATGAACATGTCAACCAGTCCCAGTAGACACTTGGATCACTTCCTCCTGGACCTGGACCGGTTGTTGTATGAAAGTTAATGGCTTGTAGTGAGACACTGTTTACTGTTTTTTCTGAGGAAGTCGGAGTGTGTTCCAATGAAAATCTCATTGTTGATGCTTAAATAAACCGCTACAATTTAAGAGATGACCTGTGTGGTTTGATTTTCGAATTTTTAATGCTATTAAGACTTTTTGAATTCAACTAGCTGTTTAGTTCATTTCGAATTTCACCTGCTGGTACTGGAGCATTTTCCATTTTTTTCTTATTTATGAAATGTGACACAATTGCACTTTTTAGCATTTAATTTCAGCCTAGTTTTACTATGACAGTTATTTTATGGGTGTAAACTCATGCTGAAGGACTTGGGCATCAGAAGGAGACTTGACATGACTCCTAGTTTGCAATCACTTGTAAGCTTGGTTAGCCAGAGATATTGCTTTATGATATGGAGATCAGGAAACTAAATGCCAAACAAAAGAGATACCAATACTGATTCCTGTGGGAAAGCGCTAGTCATATTCATATTCATTGATGAAGCACCTGCTACCCTGCAAATTATGGGTCAGTCTGTTTACTATCCATCTTACCACATAGGGATCTTTTTGTAATACATTAAGCTTGCTAAGTATGCTAACATTTGGCAGGATGTCAAATGCCTTAGCCTAGTCAAGGTATATTATGTGTACAGCATTACTGCTGTCAAAAGCCTATGTTACCATTTTAAAGAAGTTAACCAGATTTGTTAACAGGATCTACTCTTTATACAATCATAGAAAGTTAGTAGACTATTAGCCCTGAGGCCTTTACAAGCCTAGCCAAGAATTTAGCCCATGTTCCAACACGTCAGCACCCTACGCCACTGTCCAGCAGGGAAGCAGGTGGAATTCTAGGGGTGTATTTTCTGTTCCCCATCCAGTTATCCTGGTTGCGCTTAAAAAGGCTTAATTAGGTACTCTGATTGACATGGAGAGGGAGTCTATTTCACAAAAGATGGAGTTTCTGGGACACAAATCTGTCCCACCAAGTCCTATTGATGTCACAGACCAGGGTGAGGTCAACACGTGTGGGTTGCATGAGTGGAACTTGACTTGTGGATATGCAGCAGTCCCATCAAGGTGGGGTCTGAGATTGCTTTGTATGCCAGACATCGGTCACCTCTGAGGAGTCTGTAGGAGACTGAGTAGAGAGACAGAGCCTTTAGCCTTTCTGTGTAGTGTAGATGTTTGAGGCCCTGGATTCTTCTGGTGAGGAACCTCTGTAGTCTCTCTAGCTGCTGCATGTGCTATGTGAGATACATGCTGAAAGAGGCATTGTACTTAGTAATGGGTCTTATAAGGGAAGAATACAAGGATGTTATGACCACCTTGTCCGTGGATGAGATACCCTTATTAAGGAGGTGGGCCATGTAGAAAGCTTTCTGTACAACGGAGGTAATATAGTGATCAAAAGTCAGTTTGCTATCAACCTGGTTGCCCAAGTCCCTCACGACTGATAGCATGCTTAGGACCTTATTATTAATGTGATAATTTATGGGGACTTCACTCTCCCCAAAGGGGATGATAATGCATTTTATGGTATTCAGTTTGAGGCCATGTTTCTGGTACCAGTCACTTGTTTGGGTGAGACCCTTTTGGAGGATGTCCACATCACTAGGGGAATTGATGACAGCACCCAGCTTGCAGTCATCTGCAAACTTGGTCAGCCATAGCCCACTGGTTTTGGACTACACCTCAGCAAAGTATATCCCAAACAGCAGAAGCCCCAAGACTGAGCCCGGGGTCCTGGCCTGCTGAGATTTTTAATATCATTGTTTAGTAGTTTGTTATAATATGTTCCACGGCTTTGCAAATAAGACTTGCACACCTATTGGCCTGCTAATCCAGGTTCAGCAGTAGTGCCATGCTTGTGAAGTGGCATCACTGCTGCTGTACTCCAATCCTGAGGGACCAAGCCAGGGGCTAAACTCAAACTAAGTTTAAAAAGTGGCTCTGTTTAGTACTGCCCCTGCCAGGATTAGTTTAGTACTGCTTATTGAACAGCCAGTCATAGTATCAGGTCTCATGAAGGAAGTATTTTTAGACTTGGAGACAAATTTTAGTACATGTTCTTTTGTTATGATGGCAGTCCTACAGATTCAGGAATCAGTGAGCTTTGGGTCATCATTTCTGGGGTAAAATTTGCATTGAATTTGTATGCTAGAATATTGGCAATGTCTTCTGTTTAAGAGTAGGTGGTGTCATTATGAATATGTTCTGAACAATCTGAGTGTTATTTCCCAGTCTCCTAATGTAACTAAAGAAAGATCTGTAATTGTCTTTAGCTTCAGATACTAAGCTAAGATTATGGGCTATTTTAGTAGACCTAATCGTATTTTTCAAGCTTTTAGTCAGTTTTCAGATGTTATCCTTGATATAAGGGTCTTTTGACCTGCTGTATACTTCAATTAGTTTGTTCATTATAGAGTTTATTCATGTTAGTGGACCACCAGTGTGGTTTGTTTTTAAATTTCCTATTATATTTAGATCTCATTGGGACTACCAGTTCTCTATAGTTATCTAAGTGTGCATAGAAGTTCTGTGTGAAGCTACCTGTCATAACAACATCTGGATGCTGCAGTAAGTGAATATTTAAACTACGTTCTTGGAATTTGATGAGATTACTATGTTTAAAATCCTGAAATTTTGAGATACTGATATCACTTTGTTTACAGATTTGGAAAATAAACTTAACTAGTTCATGCTCTGATACAACCAAGTAGAAATAAACCAGGGGAATAGTACACAAAGAAGCTATATTCATAAGGTTCTATGAAAAAGTATGTTTTTTGCTCATATTGTTTATCAGTAATAGAGGCATCAGAGGCAACAAAGGTAACCATTAATGGGTATAAGGTGAAACTGCAAGCAAAATATTCTTGTTTGTCAGAGAGGGTGGTTTATTGTGCCTTATGCTGTTGTTGTGCATGCTTTTATATAGGTAAAACTGACAGGAAGCTTAAATCACATATATATGAACATTTCAGAGATGTTAAACTTAAATAAAGAGACAAATGCTCTGTCAGAACACTGTGCAGAAAAAGAAGGACATTGTTTTAAGTGTGGAGTGTGGTCTTTATTATTAGAAAGACGAGAATTGATTTGGCAGGTACACTTGAATGCTATATGCTGGCCAGGTTTGAATGGGCAGGTTTCAGTTAGTAGTGTTTTAAAACTTAAAGAGTTGGAGAGATGACTTACTTGACGATTTGAATATATATGGAACTTTTTAAAGATAAACATGTGCATATATGTACATATATATACTTTATTTTATGTAGAGTTGCTGTAAAGAAAAGGATTTTTATGGCATTTTTAATCATGAAAGAAATGGTGTGTGTGTCTTGGTATGCTTTTGTAATGGGGTGTATATAAATCTGGAGTTTTGGTGCTGATACTCTTATCTGATAAAGTTTCTTTTGGGATGAAATGAAAGCACTTACCATTTTTTATGAATAGTGATTTGTACTTGCCAAGGTTGCTGTGGATTTGTTCAGATCTAACAGATATAACATCTGTATGGAAATACAAAGTTCTGTTTTTGCAGTCCGTTTCTGACAGGAATGACTGAATCAAACTACTTTATTTTCCTGCAGGCAGCTGGATTCTTCCATTTGGTGAATTGGTGTTCTTGTTTTTTTTTTAACTATATTCATAAGGACCAGGTCAAGAATATTATATCCTCTGGTGGGTTTGTTAGCAATTTGGTCCAGCAAATTTTTGTTAATTAAATCTAACAACTCTTGGACATATTCAGCATTGGAGGTATATGCATTCCAGTTTATCGAGGGGTAGTTAAAGTCTCCCAAAATAATGGAGTTCTTTTTTGTAGTGAGTCCATCAAGTACATAATGGAATCATACACAATTCTCTGGGGACATAGAAGGTGTCCTATGACAGGCCATAGTGTGATTTAGAAATCAAAACATTTCATTTGTGAGCCTCTGAGAGTCTATCTAGAAATTATGTGGACATTTGCAAACAGTTAGATGTCACCACAGTTGCCATCAGGTCTGAAGGCATGGTAAATGCAAACCCCAGGTATGCGAAGAGTCATTTCAGAACATTTAAAACCATTTTAAATAATTAGACAGATATGAATATGCTCTAAATGCAGGAGTTTCTCAGGGTCAGACAGTCTGTTGTTTAGACTTCTACCACTGAGCAAAGGTACCTTAATGGAATCCTGTTTTGGATTTGATATGTTACTTATGTTGGCATGTCCAGTAGCTGGACTCTGCCTACAAAAAAGCACCATGGGGCAGCAAAAGCTTTAGTCAGGGTAAAGAAGCTTTGGAAAAAGAGGTGTAGGCCATCTTTGGCTGCCATCTATATCTCCTTATAGCTTTTACATGACATGTACACCACCCCACTTGGTTCTGATTTTGCTTTGCTAGGTGTACCCTCATAATTTTAATCTAATCTTATTAATCCAATCCTGGTTCTTTTTTATATTCTACCTTCCAGAACTTTCTGATTCATTCTAACCCTTCATCCCCAGCATTGTATGGGCATGTGATGCATAGTCTTTGGCAATGGTTGATTTCCATACATCTTCCATAACTACCCACCCCATTACAAAACCATCTAACCTATTAACCTGATCTCTTTTTTCAAATCATCGCCCTCTAAATATAAATGTGTCATCTTTTTAAATTCCATTAATCAGTATCTGCCTACAGCTGGTGTGGGATTCATTAACTCTGCACAATTACACTGTCCTGTCTATGGACTCCTCACAATGTTAAAGTCTGTCTTCACCATAACTTTCTGCCATATCTCTCAACATCTAAATGCAAGAAATCATGGACAGCCAAAATGGTAGGGGAAAAAAGACCCAAAGTCAAGGAGAGATTTTAAGCATTGCCATTATAAACTTAGAAAGTTGATAGGATAACAGGTTTTGCATTGGCATGCATTTTATGAAGAAATGATATTGATTCTTAGAATAAAATGCATATCATTATTAACCAACATCAATTTTCAATGATTTTCCATAAAAAGCACAAATTTGATGAGGCACATACCAAGAATAAGAGGCAAAAATCTAGGCATTCTGCAAAAATCTGGATGTTGAAAGTATGTCTTCCACCCTCTCCTCTTCATGTTATCCATCCTCTCAAAAAATGTCTATATTGTCATAGCATGATCAATAATAAGGTCATAAAATAAGACATACCCTTAAAACAGCAGAGAAAAAAAAATAAAAATGCAACACAGATCACAGTCAGATTAAAGATGGCCAAACACAATGCCAGACACACTAGTCATTGGTGACTCCATAGTCAGACACACTGATGTCCCGGGCCACCAGACTGAGTAAGGAGAAGGTCACAGTAAGCTGCCTGTCGGCAGCTAGGATCCGCCACATAACGCAAGCACTTAGGTCTCTCCACCACCGGTACAAATATGACTCAGTCATTGTCCACGCTGGTGTAAACGACCTGAGACGCACCTCCTTGGACTACATGAAAAGAGACATTGAGGAGCTCTCTGATTATGTAGCACAGGCAGGTATGACCCTGACCTTGAGCAGTATCCTACCTTCACCAAGAATGATGCCACAATACAGAGATAAGATGATCAGCTTTAACAATTGGCTTAAACACTGGTGTCATTCAAAGGGGATCCAGTATCTGTCTGCCTGGGATGACATGCTGGACAAGCCACGCTGCTTCAAGAAGGGACGGCTTGCACCTGTCACCCCTGGGATTCCAGATATTGGCAAAGGCTCTGCCACCCCATAGTGCCTTTTTAGGCAAGGCTCAAATTCTAAACCTACCACCCTAGAACACAAAAAGGAAAAAACTAAGGGTAATGCTGCTCAATGCCAGAAGTCTAAATCTCAAAATGCACGACTCGAGGCCCTTCTCAGTATGGAGAACATCGATGTCTGTGCTGTGACAGAAACATGGTTCAAGGCTCCTGAGAGCACCCCAGCTTATCAGGTTTTACCTCATATCATGCCCGCCCCAAAATCCAGACAATACCAAGAAAGGGGGGGTATCCATATTCATCAAGGACACCCACACCTCAAGACTGGTGGCAATGCACGATGCATCGGAGACCATCCAGGTGCAATTAACCATAGGCAAGACTGCTCTGCAAATTGTAGCATGTTACAGGCCACCCTCACAAACTCAGGAAACTCACATGGCCTTCCTGAAAACACTAGAGGATAAATGTATCACCAAACACCATCATACTAGGTGACTTCAATTACCCTAATATAGACTGGGAACACTACTCAAGCCCAAACACCCTAGCCCAAAAGTTCCTGGAATTCATAAACTCAAATGCCATGGAACAACTAGTCACCATCCCACAAGAGGAGATAACATACTTGATCTCATCATCACGAACATGGGAGCACAATGTTCAACACTGGAAGTATACCCCTCACTGGTGAGATCAGATCACAAACTAATCTCGCTGGAGGTCCTCATCCCACCCCACCTGAAATAAAAAGACCACAGTAAAGAACTTCTCAAAGCCGACTTCACACTTCTAAAGACTAGTGTGGTCTCCTTTCAGGCCCCGAGTCATGGAAAACAATACTCAAGCCGCTGAATCACTTACAAACGCCTTCTACCAGCACCTGCAGGACTGCATGGATAAGGCAATCCCAAGCAAAACAAAGACTCTTTGTACCAAAGGCAAGCGTCCAGTCTGGTGGACCCCAGCCATAAACAAACTCTACAACAAAAGGAGGAAGCTACTACAAGATAGAGCAAAATCCTTAAAAGGTAAGACACCCTTGATCACTATAAGTAAAACTAAGAGCTCTCATAAAATCATCCAAAGCAAATTTCGAGAGAAAAATAGCTAAAGACCCAAAAGACAATCATAAGGCCTTCTTTAGCTATGTTAGAAACCTAGGAGGAAACTCCCAGATATGCTCAGAACTAGTTCAAAATGATGTGAAGATTACTGATCCTACAGACATTGCCAACATACTGGCTGACAGGTTCAGTGCAAACTTCTCCCCTCCCCAAAAGGAGAGATATCTATACCAAATGAGTGCAGCCCCCAAACATCTCCAGCCTAAGTGAGAACTGCTCTCTCCAGCAAAAAACACAGCATCCATGGCACCCGATGGTGCCCCCGGCCGTGTGCTCCCCGAACTCAATGAGGCATTACACCCACAGCTAGGACAGCTGTTTACTCAAAGTCTTACCTCTGGATACGCACTCCAGGAGTGGCGCACTGCAACTGTGGTCCCACTTCACAAAGGCGGTGCCTCCACAGACCCTGGAAATTACCGCCCATTAGCTTGACAAGCCTTATCTGCAAAGCCATGGAGAGGATCATAATGGACCTCATAAATAAAGACATAGGAATTTGCAGACTTTGGATCCAACCCAGTTTGGCTTTGTCAAAGGCAGATCATGCCTTTAAACTTGGTTGACTTTTTCAAACAGTCACCAAAGCTATTGATGAGGGAAAGGCAGTCCATACAGCCTACCTCGATCTGGCTAAGGCCTTCGATACAATACCCCACTCGGGTATCATTGAAAAACTCATCAGCTTAAATGTTAACCCATACATCACAAGATGGGTTGCAAACTGGCTGAGTGACAGAACCCACAGGGTCAGAGTTGCTGGCGCCATGTCAGACTCAAAGCCTGTCACAAGTGGTGTCCCACAGGGCTCAGTCCTGGGCCCACTCTTGTTTGGCATCTACTTTTCCAGTACAAGCAAACACAGGAGGGTTATGGCTGACAAAGTTTGCAGATGACTGCAAACTGGGCGCCATAGTAGAAAACACATCTGACACAGATATCCTTCAGAAGGGTCTCACAGAAACGGATAACTGGTGCCAGAGCCATGGCCTAAAGTTAAATGCCAAAAATGCATAGTCATACCCTTCGGGAAAAACAAGGTTACCCCTAGCTACCAAATAGGTGGCAATCCACTGAGCACAGAAGAAGTTATCAGGGACCTGGGGACCCAGGTTGATAGTAGTCTGTCATTCGACACCCATGTAGCTAAAGTAGTTAGGAAGTCCTTCTACATTGCCCACCTTATCATGAAGGGATTCTCATCTAGATCAAGGGAGGTCATAGTCTCCCTTTACTCATCACTCATCAGACCAATGATTGAGTACAATGCCCCATTCGAATGTATCTGACCCGACACTTGCAGCAGCTGGAGAGGCCACAAAAGTTCCTCACCAAAAGGATAAAGGGTCTCAAAAATCTGTCCTATGCTGCCCGACTGAAAGAACTCCAGCTCTATTCAGTCGCCACCGCTTGCTCAGAGGTGACCTTTGCCTAACATACAAGGCCATGTCAAACCCAGATTTGATGAATATGCTTCACCTCAAAAATCTAGATCCATCAGAGCCACAAGGGGGGAGACTTAAACCTCGACACGCTATTAATAGGACGTGCTGGAGAGATAGATTCATCACCCAAAGACTCCCTATGCTGTGGAACAAAATCCCGGTACATGTGAGGCAGAGCACCTCGCTGGCCTTGTTCAAGAGAAATCTTGACCAATGGATGGGAGATCGCAGATATACCCCAGGAATTACCTCAGTGTCACTGCTCGACAGAGGCACAGCAAAATAATGGGTATAGTTCCCCATACTAAAGGGGTGGCGTAAGCCACAAAACAATGGGCTAGGCTTATAAATGCCCTCGGGCAGATAGCCTAGTATGAACCTATGAACCTATGAACCTATATGAAATGGGAACTTTACCTTGTCAGCCTTTTGAGTTTTAAAAGGCAAGTAATGGACAACATACCATTAAGACCTGGTGTGTGGCAGGCATCCAACCTCAGTTGCCAAGATAGCTCCCTACTCTCCAGGTACAGGGAAGAAGGTTCCCCCCCTGAAATCCGATTTCACCTGGTTAATAATGCCAAACAAAAAAGGATGGCTCGGATTTTCAGCTATATGTCTAGCTAAAGCATTGTCCATCTTGCCTTTCCTAATGGCATAAAGGTGGTCATATATACATTCCTGTAGTTTTCTGTCAGTTTTACCGATGTAAAATGCAGGACAACTGGAGCACTGAGCCAAATATACCACTTGTGTGTTACTACAGTTGTATCTACCCATTACGTGGAACGCCTCGTTCCTGATGACAAATCTCATCCCTGTCTTTATATGGCTGCAGTAGCGACACATATTGCATTTGAACATCCCATTCCTGTTGGTTAGGTTCTTAGGTCTTCTCTCTAAAATGCCCTTGATATTCACACCTCTCTTAAACACTATTCGAGGTAGTTCTATCAAAGATTTGCAAATTGAATCATCCTGGGTAATTAAATTCCAGTTCTTCAATATGACTCCAAATATCTCCCTAGCATCCAAGCTATAAGTTAAAATGAAACTGTTAGACATTGGAAAGACTACTTTCTCCCTACCTGCAAAGGTTTTCTTATCAAAAATGTTTTGATTTAAAATTGGTACATATACCCCAGTAGTTCTCTTGGTGTGGACCTCCTGTAAAAGATCTTGAATTAGATCTTGTGGCTAACCACTATTAGAGAAGAGTTCCATCATAAAGGCACATTCTGCCACAAAGTCACAGTCCCTAGATACCATACGGGCTGCTCGAACAAGTTGACCTTTTAATATAGATCACTTTTGAGAAAAAGGGTGACAACTGTCGAAATGGACATAACTATTGGAAAAGGATTCCTTCCTGTAGATTTTGGCTACAAAACAACCATTTTCTTTATCTTTTGAAAGGTCCACATCAAGATAAGCTACCCTGTCTAGAGAAAAATTGTAGGTAAATTGTAAAACAATTTGTAGAAGAAATGAACATGTCAACCAGTCCCAGTAGACACTTGGATCACTTCCTCCTGGACCTGGACCGGTTGTTGTATGAAAGTTAATGGCTTGTAGTGAGACACTGTTTACTGTTTTTTCTGAGGAAGTCGGAGTGTGTTCCAATGAAAAGCTCATTGTTGATGCTTAAATAAACCGCTACAATTTAAGAGATGACCTGTGTGGTTTGATTTTTGAATTTTTAACGCTATTAAGACTTTTTGAATTCAACTAGCTGTTTAGTTCATTTCGAATTTCACCTGCTGGTACTGGAGCATTTTCCATTTTTTTTTCTTATTTATGAAATGTGACACAATTGCACTTTTTAGCATTTAATTTCAGCCTAGTTTTACTATGCCAGTTATTTTATAGGTGTAAACTCATGCTGAAGGACTTGGGCATCAGAAGGAGACTTGACATGACTCCTAGTTTGCAATCATTTGTAAGCTTGGTTAGCCAGAGATATCGCTTTATGATATGGAGATCAGGAAACTAAATGCCAAACAAAAGAGATACCAATACTGATTCCTGTGGGAAAGCGCTGGTCATATTCATATTCATTGATGAAGCACCTGCTACCCTGCAAATTGTGGGTCAGTCTGTTTACTATCCATCTTAACACATAGGGATCTTTTTGTAATACATTAAGCTTACTAAGTATGCTAACATTTGGCAGGATGTCAAATGCCTTAGCCTAGTCAAGGTATATTATGTGTACAGCATTACTGCTGTCAAAAGCCTATGTTACCATTTTAAAGAAGTTAACCAGATTTGTTAACAGGATCTACTCTTTATACAATCATAGGAAGTTAGTAGACTATTAGCCCTGAGGCCTTTACAAGCCTAGCCAAGAATTTAGCCCATGTTCCAACACATCAGCACCCTATGCCACTGTCCAGCAGGGAAGCAGGTGGAATTCTAGGGGTGTATTTTCTGTTCCCCATCCAGTTATCCTGGTTGCACTTAAAAAGACTTAATTAGGTACTCTGATTGACATGGAGAGGGAGTCTATTTCACAAAAGATGGAGTTTCTGGGACACAAATCTGTCCCACCAAGTCCTATTGATGTCACAGACCAGGTTGAGGTCAACACGTGTGGGTTGCATGAGTGGAACTTGACTTGTGGATATGCAGCAGTCCCATCAAGGTGGGGTCTGAGATTGCTTTGTATGCCAGACATCGGTCACCTCTGAGGAGTCTGTAGGAGACTGAGTAGAGAGACAGAGCCTTTAGCCTTTCTGTGTAGTGTAGATGTTTGAGGCCCTGGATTCTTCTGGTGAGGAACCTCTGTAGTCTCTCTAGCTACTGCATGTGCTATGTGAGATACATGCTGAAAGAGGCATTGTACTCAGTAATGGGTCTTATAAGGGAAGAATACAAGGATGTTATGACCACCTTGTACGTGGATGAGATACCCTTACTAAGGAGGTGGGCCATGTAGAAAGCTTTCTGTACAATGGAGGTAATATAGTGATCAAAAGTCAGTTTGCTATCAACCTGGTTGCCCAAGTCCCTCACGACTGATAGCATGCTTAGGACCTTATTATTAATGTGATAATTTATGGGGACTTCACTCTCCCCAAAGGGGATGATAATGCATTTTATGGCATTCAGTTTGAGGCCATGTTTCTGGTACCAGTCACTTGTTTGGGTGAGACCCTTTTGGAGGATGTCCACATCACTAGAGGAATTGATGATAGCACCCAGCTTGCAGTCATCTGCAAACTTGGTCAGCCATAGCCCACTGGTTTTGGACTACACCTCAGCAAAGTATATCCCAAACAGCAGAAGCCCCAAGACTGAGCCCGGGGTCCTGGCTTGCTGAGATTTTTAATATCATTGTTTAGTAGTTTGTTATAATATGTTCCATGGCTTTGCAAATAAGACTTGCACACCTATTGGCCTGCTAATCCAGGTTCAGCAGTAGTGCCATGCTTGTGAAGTGGCATCACTGCTGCTGTACTCCAATCCTGAGGGACGAAGCCAGGGGCTAATCTCAAACTAAGTTTAAAAAGTGTCTCTGTTTAGTACTGCACCTGCTAGGGTTAGTTTAGTACTGCTTATTGAACAGCCAGTCATAGTATCAGGTCTCATGAAGGAAGTATTTTTAGACCTGGAGACAAACTTTAGTACATGTTCTTTTGTTATGATGGCAGTTCTACAGATTCAGGAATCAGTGGGCTTTGGGTCATCATTTCTGGGGTAAAATTTGCATTGAATTTGTATGCTAGAATATTGGCAATGTCTTCTGTTTAAGAGTAGGTGGTGTCATTATGAATATGTTCTGAACAATCTGAGTGTTATTTCCCAGTCTCCTAATGTAACTAAAGAAAGATCTGTAATTGTCTTTAGCTTCAGATACTAAGCTAAGATTATGGGCTATTTTAGTAGACCTAATAGTAATTTTCAAGCTTTTAGTCAGTTTTCAGATGTTATCCTTGATATAAGGGTCTTTTGACCTGCTGTATACTTCAATTAGTTTGTTCATTATAGAGTTTATTCATGTTAGTGGGCCACCAGTGTGGTTTGTTTTTAAATTTCCTATTATATTTATATCTCATTGGGACTACCAGTTCTCTATAGTTATCTAAGTGTGCATAGAAGTTCTGTGTGAAGCTACCTGTCATAACAACATCTGGATGCTGCAGTAAGTGAATATTTAAACTACGTCTTGGAATTTGATGAGATTACTATGTTTAAAATCCTGAAATTTTGAGATACTGATATCACTTTGTTTACAGATTTGGAAAATAAACTTAACTAGTTCATGCTCTGATACAACCAAGTAGAAATAAACCAGGGGAATAGTACACAAAGAAGCTATATTCATAAGGTTCTATGAAAAAGTGTGTTTTTTGCTCATATTGTTTATCAGTAATAGAGGCATCAGAGGCAACAAAGGTAACCATTAATGGGTATAAGGTGAAACTGATCGCAAAATATTCTTGTTTGTCAGAGAGGGTGGTTTATTGTGCCTTATGCTGTTGTTGTGCATGCTTTTATATAGGTAAAACTGACAGGAAGCTTAAATCACATATATATGAACATTTCAGAGATGTTAAACTTAAATAAAGAGACAAATGCTCTGTCAGAACACTGTGCAGAAAAAGAAGGACATTGTTTTAAATGTAGAGTGTGGTCTTTATTATTAGAAAGACGTGAATTGATCTGGCAGGTACACTTGAATGCTATATGCTGGCCAGGTTCGAATGGGCAGGTTTCAGTTAGTAGTGTTTTAAAACTTAAAGAGTTGGAGAGATGACTTACTTGACTATTTGAATATATATGGAACTTTTTAAAGATAAACATGTGCATATATGTACATATATATACTTTATTTTATGTAGAGTTGCTGTAAAGAAAAGGATTTTTATGGCATTTTTAATCATGAAAGAAATGGTGTGTGTGTCTTGGTATGCTTTTGTAATGGGGTGTATATAAATCTGGAGTTTTGGTGCTGATACTCTTATCTGATGAAGTTTCTTTTGGGATGAAATGAAAGCACTTACCATTTTTTATGAATAGTGATTTGTACTTGCCAAGGTTGCTGTGGATTTGTTCAGATCTAACAGATATAACATCTGTATAGAAATACAAAGTTCTGTTTTTACAGTCCGTTTCTGACAGGAATGACTGAATCAAACTACTTTATTTTCCTGCAGGCAGCTGGATTCTTCCATTTGGTGAATTGGTGTTCTTGTTTTTTTTTAACTATATTCATAAGGACCAGGTCAAGAATATTATATCCTCTGGTGGGTTTGTTAGCAATTTGGTCCAGCAAATTTTTGTTAATTAAATCTAACAACTCTTGGACATATTCAGCATTGGAGGTATATGCATTCCAGTTTATCGAGGGGTAGTTAAAGTCTCCCAAAATAATGGAGTTCTTGTTTGTAGTGAGTCCATCAAGTACATAATGGAATCATACACAATTCTCTGGGGACATAGTAGGTGTCCTATGGCAGGCCATAGTGTGATTTAGAAATCGAAACATTCCATTTGTGAGCCTCTGAGAGTCTATCTAGAAATTATGTGGACATTTGCAAACAGTTAGATGTCACCACAGTTGCCATCAGGTCTGAAGGCATGGTAAATGCAAAACCCAGGTATGCGAAGAGTCATTTCAGAACATTTAAAACCATTTTAAATAATTAGACAGATATGAATATGCTCTAAATGCAGGAGTTTCTCAGGGTCAGACAGTCTGTTGTTTAGACTTCTACCACTGAGCAAAGGTACATTAATGGAATCCTGTTTTGGATTTGATATGTTACTTATGTCGGCATGTCCAGTAGCTGGACTCTGCCTACAAAAAAGCACCATGGGGCAGCAAAAGCTTTAGTCAGGGTAAAGAAGCTTTGGAAAAAGAGGTGTAGGCCATCTTTGGCTGCCATCTATATCTCCTTATAGCATTTACATGACATGTACACCACCCCACTTGGTTCTGATTTTGCTTTGCTAGGTGTGCCCTCATAATTTTAATCTAATCCTATCAAACCAATCCTGGTTCTTTTTTATATTCTACCTTCCAGAACTTTCTGATTCATTCTAACCCTTCATCCCCAGCATTGTATGGGCATGTGATGCATAGTCTTTGACAATGGTTGATTTTCATACATCTTCCATAACTACCCACCCAATTACAAAACCATCTAACCTATTAACCTGATCTCTTTTTTCAAATCATCACCCTCTACATATAAATGTGTCATCTTTTTAAATTCCATTAATCAGTATCTGCCTACAGCTGGTGTGGGATTTATTAACTCTGCACAATTACACTGTCCTGTCTATGGACTCCTCACAATGTTAAAGTCTGTCTTCACCATAACTTTCTGCCATATCTCTCAACATCTAAATGCAAGAAATCATGGACAGCCAAAATGGTAGGGGAAAAAAGACCCAAAGTCAAGGAGAGATTTTAAGCATTGCCATTATAAACTTAGAAAGTTGATAGGATAACAGGTTTTGCATTAGCATGCATTTTATGAAGAAATTATATCGATTCTTAGAATAAAATGCATATCATTATTAACCAACATCAATTCTCAATGATTTGCCATAAAAAGCACAAATTTGATGAGGCACATACCAAGAATAAGAGGCAAAAATCTAGGCATTCTGCAAAAATCTGGATGTTGAAAGGTATGTCTTCCACCCTCTCCTCTTCATGTTATCCATCCTCTCAAAAATGTCTTTATTGTCATAGCATGATCAATAATAAGGTCATAAAATAAGTCCACAATAACCAGTTTGCCCTATATCTTCCAATATGGCAAAATCTATTACTCTTCTTTGACCTTTTGCACTGTTTGCCTAAAAATGGGTCTATATTATGTCCACGAAAACCCCTTTCAGTGAACGACTGTTTACTGAACAATAACCAGTGAAATCTAACTCTCTTGAACAGCTATTCCAGCAAATTCTTTCCTAGGGGAAAAACACTTGGCCAACCTAAAACCAGACAAAATTTAAAACCCTTCAGTGTGGAGGGGCTTTGCCCCCTACACCCCCCAATGTGAGGGGCTGTGCCCACCACGCCCCTCCTAACTAAATATACCAATTCTGAGATTGCACTACAGTGGGAAAAAGAGCAAATTCACGATGATGGCCAAGTGTTTTTTCCACTAGGAAAAAATTTGCTGAAATGGCTGTTTGTGGGAGTTAGATTTTGGAGAAGAGCCATTCGCTGAAAGGAGTTTTCGCGGACGTAATATAGACCCAGAAAAACACACCAACTTTTGCAGCTCTTACAAAAGCATCTTCCACGACCATAAACTTGTTTTATTTTTATTTTATTACCTTCTTCCTTTTGAGAATGGTGTCCCTTTAACATTACAACCTCTTTACCTTCTGCCTGTATGTTCTTCATCACTTTCTGTCATTCTACTGGATTACTAGATTATCTCATATTCCACAAAATAAAACAAAAACAAATAAAAACAAAAAATAAATTAAAAATGTAGCCCTTCCATTCTTCTGTCATCTCAATATATGCGCTCAGTGTCCTCTATTGCAGCTCCCTTCTGTAGCCTATAGCCACAATTCTGCAGCTAGTCTAAGTCCTTGGGTATTATACAATATTCTCCTTCTGACTTTCTCTGTATCCTTAACATTCTCACTACAATATTTCAGTTCTTGGGTTAGCCTCTGGCCCACTCATTTTTCCACTAGATTCTAGATTGTACTAATAGTAATGTAACCATACAACTATTACCATGGCTCACCTGTCAGCTTATTTTCATGACAAATACCTTCCGCCCACATCTTTCCTCTCTCCTTGACTTTATCTACTCAATTCTAATCTAGATACACAATTCCATTAATTTTGCAGTGATCAGGGATGTCCTATATTGGAGCCCATGCCAATGACTGTTGCTGAGTTAACATACAAATTTAATCCATTTTATTTTTACTTTAATGCCATTAAATTTGATCTTACAATAGGCATCAACGTCATGGGGCAATAAAGCAAACAATTTCATCAGTGATAATAAAAAATATACTTTCAACCCTCAACAGAGTGTATGAAAACTCAAGCTTTAATGTGAGATGGCATTTATTTGATAATAATACAATTCCATCTCTACCTCCACACAGTAACAGGTCACCATTACCTGCTCCATAACCTGTTACTATATGAGGTAAGCACTCAAAATCAGTAGCTGCTGATCACAGTGCTAACCTAATGATCCCAAATGATTTCCTTAGAAACACCAACGAGACCAAATTGCTCCAATGACAGTTTTCTCATTCAAGCATATTTACAAATAAAAACAACAGAAAAAACACCAGATATATTTGTTGGCAGTGGTAATGACACACCCTGTCTATGCCAGTGATCTATTCATTTCCAGTTTTTTTGTTTGTTTTTTTTTGTGACAAATGAGTTGAGGGGTGTGCATGAGAGTAACAAGTTGAAACACACCATTTTAGACAAATGATCTAAAAGCCAAGGGTAGATTGGCAAAATGCAGAACCTCTGAAAGTAAAGAGGTATTACTTGATTACTTGATTGCTATTAGACTAACATCAATATGGGCTGCCAAGGATGAGGTACCTCTGTTTTTGAAAGCAACAAACTGAACAGTTGATTGCAGCCAGTACTTCCTTCACTTTCAGTTTATTACTATGGTAACTATTTCTTTCACTGCTATCAAGGTATAATACCTGAGGGGCAAACAGAGACAGGAATGAGAAAGCAGGAAATTAATAAATTATATGACAAATTACATGACCACATCTGGACAATCATCAATACTGAATGTCAGGAGCATTACAATTAGATGAAAATATTACTGTGATTATTATTTCTTTTACTTTGATCTTTTAAACACTCCAGAGTTAGTAATTACTGGGGAGTAATTAGGGAAAGCAGACTCTGTGAAAACAAAATGATATTACCTAATCACTGTTAACATCTCACTTATATTGGAAATTTGTAGAAACGCACCAAGTAACAAAAAGCACGAAAATGGAGCAGGATACAAGAATAAGTAAATAAAATGTATTAAGCGCTTTCGTCAAATATTAGGATTGACTTCTTCAGAATACCCGACAGTCAGCAAGACCATCCTTTTGTACATACAACAATTAAGCCATTGATTGAATACAATTGAATAATTAAACATAAAAATGTTTAAAGACATAGACTCCCTTGTTTTCTGAATTGTTTCTTTAGCAGTAAATTAATTTTATTTTATTGTACAATAAATTTTATTGTATATATTGCTTGTTGCACAGATCTATACATATGATGTTCATATTTTCTCTAAAAACAGCTGATAGTTTGGTATTACATCTACAAGCTGGCATTTTATGTAATTTAGTGTCAGGGGGCAAATTTACCACATATATATATATTTTATAGTGGTACTAAGTAATGGCTTATCTTATTTTAATTTAGTGGTAAAGAAACAATTTAGAAAACAAGGGAGTCTATGTCTTTAAACATTTGTATGCTTAATTATTCAATTGTATTCAATCAATGGCTTAATTGTTGTATGTATAAAAGGATGGTCTTGCTGACTGTCAGGTATTCTCAAGAAGTTAATCCTAATATTTCACAAAAGCGCTTAATACATTTTATTTACTTATTCTTGTATCCTGCTCCATCTCATTGATATTGATAAAGGGTACGGGGGTAGCAAGTTGAAATACATTAATGCACCCATTATGAATTTCACCCTCACCACTATCAAACATCTGAGATGCATACAGATAGATTATATACAGGGAGAATGGACTGTATGCAAAAACAGTTGTTAGTCACATGACTGCTATTAAATCATTGATATAGCTTTTCTGAAGGAAAGCATGTGTAAATTAGAGCAGCGATTTGAAATACAGTATTGTGGTATTATTATTTAATTTTGTTTACAATCAAATCTCAGAGGTGTAAAATATAATATCTATTTCTGTGGTGCACTGGGGCAGGCTTCTTACATAACAAGAGGGAGATTACATGATCACTGGTAAATAGTCTTTGTTATAGATAATTTGCGTCATGTATGTTTTTGCTAGTAAACTGTTGAAGTGCATTTCTGTGGCAATTACAACTTTCACTTTATTCAGAGTTGGGTGTCTGAAGTATATACTGAAACTGGCAGTATTTTTTTCATGGAGTAGACTTGTGTGAAAAAGAGCTATGATCACAGTTAACCTTTAATATGGGTTTTTCAGGGCAGGCTATCTGCCTGAGAGTCGCTAGCTGAAATGCATTGCAACAGACACTATTTTTTGTATTTTTTCACAATGAAATGGCATACACAAAAAGTAGCCATCATTTTCTAGAGGTAATCTATGTGAAAGCAAAATTAAATTACATGTCCTTTCTTACTTGACCAGTATCATTGCTTGTCACTTCTTCTTCTGGCTTTTCTTGGTTAGGGGTAGCCACAGTGGATCACCTGTCCACTCATGATTGGCAATGGAGTTTTACAGTGTCAAGTTGCCAGCCTGGCGCCCAACCTTCCACAGAAGGTACACACATGCACTCATGCCTAAGGCCAAATTAGAGTATCCAGTCCACCTACAGCATGTCTTTGGGATGTGGGAGGAAACTGGAGCACCCAGAGGGAACCCACACGACCACAGGGAGAACATGCAGACTCCACACAGAAGGAACCCCAGGTGAGGATCGAACGAGAGAACCTCTCACTGTGAGTCAGCAATGCTAACCCCTGCACCACCGCAGCCACCCAGTATAATTGATTGACACTGTGACAGTGTATAAGTTTAGCAAGTAGAAATGCTTTATTGTGATCTTTAGTTCTTTAACTTTAATTCAATCAAATATGAGAGATACACACTCAAAATGTCTGTCATGGGAGGCAGAGAAATAGCTGGGATGGGGTGAAGAAAGCAGCCTTCCTGGGCAAAAAGTGTGAGAGGCCATGATTGGCAGATGACAATTAGTCTTGACTGCATTGCTGGAATTCAGAAATGTTGGCATTATATTTTTAAGTAAGAAATGAAGTGTTTTAGTGTTCTGTATAGGGCATAAACTGTATCACCAGCTTACTACAGATACAGCAAGTAGTTCACCACAGTTTAAAATGACAGAAAAAAATGTTTATTGCTTCACAAGTTAGAGGTTAGGACCCAAACAGCCTTTTTAGCTCCTCAACTTAAAGTTATGGGGGAATTACCAGATTAGGGGATGGCAAAAGGCACCAAAATAGCTTACCATACTTCTTTGGGAGGTGTCAAGATATGGCTGCATGCAAATAATAATTAGATGAACACTTTGAAGTCATTATTGTCCATTTCCTGGGCAGTGTATATGCCATAGAGCAGACTTGTGTGAAAACAAAGGGCAGTGCATATGTCATAGAGCAGCAAGCTGAAATGCACTTCTGTGGTCACAATTTCTTCATCATTCATCACATTCATAGCAATCAAAGATGAAAGGATCACACAGAAATCAATTGTTTTTCAGAAAAAAACCTCAGAAGGTGTGCAGTTTCCCTCTCCAATTTATGCTGAAGATCAAAAAAAAAAAAAGATCTTCTTGAATATGCTGGAGCACATGCATGTAATGGATGATTTGAGCTTAATTCCTGGCGAACAATAATATTGCATTTGAGCTCATGCTCATTCTCCAGCATCAGAGCTACATTCGTAAAGCTCTAACTTGCAGTCAGAATAAGAAATAGTTTAAATAGTGCAGGTTATATTATTTTTTATAAATCTGCTCTCTAACAATTGTGAATCAAAATAATTACCATTCTATCAGAAATCATTGAGGATATATATGCCATAAAATTGTCTCTAGACACCTTAATGACATTCAAGCACTCAACTGTCACTGATATTGGTCTGTTTCTTAAGAAGTGCATATGTCATAGAGCAGCAAGCTAAAATCTGTTTCTCTGGTCTCCATTTCTTCCACATTCATTACATCCATCACTATTCAATTATCCCAAACCAGGTCCTGCAACCATTCAATGATATAATAAGTCTGCCACAATATAGTTGGCCCTCAAAATTACTCAGTCTCCCCTGTACACAGCTAATCTTAGCAGTAAAAGAAACAAACTTACTGATGAGCATGCCTGAGTAACTTGCCTCTCCCCAGATATACCAGTAGCTGCAGAAGCTTGGCTTAAACAGAAAATACTAGCTAAAGAAATCTTACCAAAGGTGTATAACACCTTAAGACTTAAATGAACCCATAAAAAGGTGGTGGGGTGGCCATTATTTCAAGGATACTTTAAACATATCTAGGTCTACTATAAACCCTCCCCCACTCTTTGATGCTAAAATAATTATACTATCATTGAAAATTAACGTTCACAAATGCATTTGCATTATACAAGCTTACTTTATTCCACAAAATAGGATAGTTACTGCAGAAGAACTTCTCTCTTGTGCATTAAGCAATATCTCCCATTGAGACAATCATTTTAGGGGACCTGAATATTGATTAGCAAACTACTGAAAGTAACAGTCCTTCTAATGTTATTAATCTACATGGTTTCACTCAGTTTATTTCAACTCCCACAAGGTATAAATAAATCTGGTAGAGCCTCTACCTTACACTGGATTATTTGTAATGCACCTAACAAAATCATCTCAACAGGTGCCTTGCCCAATACCTTAAGTGATTATCTACCCATCTTTGCAATAAGACATCATAAACCTAACCAAAAACAACATTGCTGCAACCTTGCATGTTACCTTTCCTCCTTTAGTAAGGACCAATTCACTGCAGCACTAAAATCAGTCGACCAGTACAGTCTTCAAATCCTTCCAGCTGATGAAGCTGCAGCTCTGTACAGCACAATATTCCATAACACGCTGAATTAACTAGCCTTAATAAGAAGCAAAAAAATTAAATCAGATCCAGCACCCTGTGTTTTAAAATGTACTAAACTGCTTATGAAAGTGAAAGGAAGTCATAGAGAGACAGAGACATAGCCTGAAAAAAAATAGAAACAAGCTAAAACCATAGCTGCCTATCAATAGTATAAATGTCTCAGAAACTCCACTAAAAATCAAATCAAAACTGATAAAAATACATATATATATTAGTATATGGGCAGAAAATTATGATAACCCTAAAGCCTTTTGAACTACAGTCATTCAGCTGTTAAAACCTGGTACAACACAACCCACACCTGCTTCATCTAACCAAACTGACAGCATAGCCAGCAAATTCAATATCCACTTTATCCAAACAGTAACCTCTCTTATTAAACATTGATCTCTTGTATTAAACCTTCAGCACAGGCAGACACAGATTCTTATTCTCCCTTGTTAGCTCACAAAACAATTGTATTCAAACCAGTCTTAATTTCTACTATCGTAAAACTATTACTAACCTTAAACCTACAGCCATTGCCCCTGATGACATTCCATCTTAGTACTTGAAAATTGCTGTTGATGCCATAGTTTTTCCTGTCTCTATCCTAAACAACTGCTCCATTACTGAAAGCTACACTTTACTTTCTCCATTCTTTCCAAGCACTGTACCCTAATTATCGGTACAAGATCTCCTTGTCCTCCACCTCTCCCTCCTCCTCCTTCCACCTGTCCTAAAACCTTCTCTCTCACCTCTTAATACTAATCCTCCTTTTCCACTGTTTCTCTCCTTCTAGCAAGTTATTTTTCAGATATGTTTCTCAGCTCTTTAGATGCTGCTGTTATTAATTCATGATATATACTATTTCTAAACATTATATATTTAATTATTTATATACGTCTGTTTACTGTGTTCTTTATGTAATGTTTTGTCTGGAAATTTTCTCCCAGAAAAAAAAAATAGATTCATAGCTCATTACAAGATGTTTCTATTAATTAATATTAATCTGTTTAAATTGTATATATTTTTGGTGACTTGTATACCTCTGTTTACTATTTTCTTTATGTAATGCTGGAATTTTTCTGAAGCTTTACAACCTGGGTCTCTGGGTCTAGCCTTTTGCCCATTTAGATTGTACTGGTAAAAAATAAATAACTATATAAATAAGTAAAGTATTGCTCATATAAAGGATGTGATGGCTAGCCATGCCCAGTGCCTAGGAAACAATGTTACGCAAGGGGGGAAACAAGCAAACGGTGAGGAACCATGCGGACTGATGACTGATAGCTCCAGAAGCATTACAGACTTACATGTAAACATACTTATTTTGGAAAATAAGGTAGATAGTATGGAGAAAGTTGTGGTCAAAGGAACAATCTCAGAGTCCTCAATACCCTTGTAAGGGTGGAAGGGCTTAACTATTTAGACTTTATAAAAAAACTGTGATTGTTGTTAAATGTGGAGGTACCGTCTATTTGTGAGAGGGCTCACAGGATTGTTTCTATGCAGGTCAACAATTTATATCCTAGACATTTTATTTTTAGATACTTGGGTTATAACAACAGAGATACCATTATAAAAGTATTTGGAGAGAAAGCTGTTAACTTAAAACTAGCTCCCCACCCTGATAAAATTGTTAAAAATTTATAGCACTACCTAATTTGCAAAACTGTCAGTTTGGATCCATTTATAGATGAGGAGAGAAGTAAGATGTAATATACCCTTTATTTATCCAGTGACATTAATGTTTATGAATGGTACACAACAATTTTCTTTCTAGCTCTCCACTGATGTTGAAAGTTGTTTTTCAAGAAATGGATGATTCCCATAAGTGCACTTACTCATAGGCTACAAGCACCTTTTATGATTGTTACTACCAGAACCAGAAAACAAGAAAAAGAGGCAAGGAGTAAGCAAAATACAGTTTAATGTTGGACTGAGCGCTTTTGTCTGATAATGTAACAGACTTCTTCAGAGTCACTCTGAAGACGTCTGTTACATTATCAGATGAAACCACTCAGTTCAACATTAAACTACATTTTGCTTGCTCCTTTCCTCTTTTTCTTGTTTTCTGGTTCTGGTAGTAACATTCGTTTTTGTGCCTGAAGTTCTTGGATTTTGTTGTTGTTATGTCTTCCACCTCTTATGACTGACTATAAAAAGACAAGACAGCCCATTATTTTTCTCCACCAACAAATCCCTCATTGGGAAAATACAGACAACACAGTTTCCTCATTCAAACCACATCAACCAAGGTAGCCCTGGACATAAGCTTTTTATGCCAGAATACCCCAAGTCTCTTCCAAATCTTGAAAGAGCTCAGCACATGTAATCATGTATCGGAGCAGCTGCATACTGAATTTTCCAGAAAATACCACTCCCGTGAATATGTGTGCAGCACAATAATTCTTTTTGCTGATAAGTAGAAGCAGTTGAGTAGAAAGCATCAAGACAACAAAGATAAAGAAGGCAATAAGATATGTAATAAAATTGTCTATAAGGATGTTGGGAAATGGTGTTATTTATCTTATAGGATAGCTCAACTTCAATAACTCTGGGACATGCTGTTACCTACGTTTTTCTGCAACTTTTGAACTAATTAAGGAATAATATATGTTAAAGTAGCTCCATGGTAGTGCTGAAAAGAGAAGACTGTATATCTACGATTTTTGATATTTCTGTGTTACTGGTGCATACATAATGATGCTCACACATTCTCTTATTTTGTTTATGTTTTATGTTGTTTCAATACTTAATCAACATTTTGGTCTTGTGGGTAATTATTTTATATTTTGTACTTTCTCCCCCTTGTATCTATTACTCTATGTTTTTTTTTTTTGGTTCTTTTCCTACAGTTGTTGCTAGAGTCATAGCCCTTTAATGTAAACTGTTTTTTAATCCTCACATTGTTTTGTCTTTATCATTCTTATTAAAGCTCCATCCTATGTTGTGTTATACATTCGTAATGAGTGGGGTTATGTAGAGAGAGGTTTAAACACCTTTTAGACAGTTAATTAATACATATGTTTCTATTTTGGCCATTTTGATAAATCTCTCCTTTATAGTTACATTTTATATATATATATTAAATTAGTGGGTGTTTTTGTACACCATAGTATGTTCTAACCTCATATATTATATTCCTGGGGTAAATTGTATTGTGATCCATGGGATCCTTTCACGTGGGCAGATTTGTTAATTTGTTGTCTTTGTATTTGTTCCTCAGTATTATTGTAATGTTGGTGCTACACTGGTTAGGTTAACCGTTAGTTTATATGGGCATTTTTTTACTCACTATTATGACATATTGAGTAATGAAAGATACTTACTTTTTCTTTTCTGAAGGTACTCACTTTGAATATAAGAAGCCTAGACTTTTATCCAAAAGTAAAAATGGTGAATTAGATTTTTTTCTTAGAAGTGCTATGTTATTTATTTATTTATTTATTTATTTTGCAGGAAAGTTAAAATAACCTGCTTTGTTAGTTGCACATCATTATTAGAAGGGTAAGTGGGTATTGTAAGTTGCACCTCTGTTGCAAAATGGAATGTTTCTGTTATTGCAAGTGGCTCTCTCATTTGGAAGATACACCTGACCAAAAAAGATCAATTGAGAAGATTGGTCTATGTTTCTAGTCTTTTCACCATGAGGGAGCATAGGGGGGTGTAATTATTGTGGGCATAGTGTTGACTCCCCTAATTTGTGGGAAATGTTGATACAAGTTATTTTCTTTTTATATTATTAATTCTCTAATGATTATAGGTGGTGATTTGAACAAAGTTTAGATCCATTGGTAGGCAGAGTCCCTCCTGGTATTATTTATTCTGCATTACTTTGAGAGTTCTGCTAAATAAAATTGCTGATTTGACCCTTGTGGATATAAGTAGATTACATAATCTATAATAAAATATAATACTCATATTATTTACAGAGAAAATAGAGTGAGGAGAACTGATACAATTGTAATGTACAAGACCTTATTAGTGAATAGTAATGTTCAGATAGCAGATACCCTGTTTTCAGGTTGTTTTATTCTGTTACTGGAAACATGGCATGCTGTTAAACAGGCCTGACTTTTTCAAAGTAAATTTGATTTAATTTGGTTCAAAAATGAGGAACTGTGGACCAGTCTGAATCATCATTTAGGTGCATATTTGTTACTTCTAATGGGAAGATTGTCCTCCAATAATTAAATGGTTAAAATTTAAACAGAGTCTATCTTATTTGTCAGTTAATTGAGAGATTTAATAATGAAATGCAGTAAATGTATTTAAAGGCTGTTTAGGTGTAGATTGTAAACTTGGAAAAGGAATATAAAAATAATGACAAAGTACTCATGCAACTGAAAAAGGCAATAGGTGAATATACATCATGTATTAACATCCAATATCCATCCTAAGTGGCAATGGTATAAACTATTCTACTTGGCCAAGGGTCTCATTTCCCCTAAAGTTATTGTCTCTTGATGCCAGGAAAGAAACAGTATCATTAAGATCAATGGTCTATGCAGGGAAGATGGAAACATTACCAATAATCAAGGTGAGATTAATAAAATCATGTTTAAGGGATTGTGAAAGATATAAAACAGACCCTCAAAATGCTTCCTTTTCTGAGTGCTTATTTTATCTTCAAGAGAAAACTGATACCCTGATTCCAGCAGAATTTATATTAAAATTAAACAAATCTATTACATTAAAAGATAATAAATTGAAAATTTTGAGTCTAGCATCAGTCAGACTGGGTGGGCTGGCAACAGAGACACAAAAGGCATATAAAGATGAGTTAATCTAAGCTTTAAATATATAGTATCATGCAGGTGAGTGTCTAGGTAACTTTCTAGGTAATCTCAATTGTGTTGTTTTATTGATTTTGCTAAATCAAGGCAATACACATTAGTTCTACCTAATTACACTCCATTTTTTCATTGCAGTTAGATGTAAAGGTTTATGACACAATTTTAGCTGTGAGACTTGAACTTGTGGTTCCTAGTGCCATAGCTAACAATCATCAAAGCAGTATCAAGGTCTGAATATGAGGGTCCTATTTTAAATTATTGTGACTCAAGATATACCTGCAAGAACAAAAGTTAGAACATTTATCTGCAACCATGCTGACAGATTTGTAGAAGGCTTTTGATCTCCTGGAAGTTCGGAACTGTGGTTCAAATGTAAGTTATGTGGACATAAGTGGGAGAAATCCACACATTATTAATATTTTCTCAACTTTTAATGTACCCATGTATTAAAGTAGATAATAAAGCACTTAATTGGGACAACTGAGTTGCTAATAAAAATCATTCATATTTCTGAGATATGGTATGAAGGACAGAAACAAAGCATATGACTATCTGGTTTTGATATAATGGCTGTTACTAATAAGAGGGTACAATGGTAGCATATTTTAGAAATTTGTTCTCAGACTAGTCATCTTAAACAATCAATAGCAGCTTTATTAATTGACACTCAGTTAAAGCAGTTTTCACTACACAACCTCCTTTGAACTATGTGAATATCAATAACGTTGATGTATAGACAATGAAAATGATTAGATCTTGAGCATTCCTTTTTTCTATCCAAATAAATTGGAAATATTGTTGAGGCTAACAATGTCAGAAGAAATTTGGATTAAATGTTGGTTAAACTGTAACCATAGATGTCTTTCTCCAATGAGCAGATTAAAAAATGTTTAAATGTTGATGTGTGACAATTTCCTCTGCTATATTATAAATAGAATACAAAATAATAAATGCCTGCCCCCGGATTTACTAAACTTCCATGCAGGACTAGCTTAGTCCTGTAAGGAAGCGACCATTTAGGAGCAGGACAGCAGCGTGCCATGCATATTAATAAGGAGCGCTGCCCGAGCTCCTAGGCTTACATGGAGCATGTAAGAGTACAGGGGGCGTGTCTGAGAGCAGAGCTCTCAGAATAAACACACCACCTACAATGCAGGACAGTAGAAAGTGGTATGCAATGAGCAAGACTGCTCACAGGTGTCTGCATATCCCCACCAACAGTCCCCCTTGTGTATAACAGCAACAGAATGTAGTAATAAAATGAAGAAACCCTAATTTTTAAAAAAAAAATCCGATTGAAGCTAACCATAGGTGCATGGGTGTGTCCATCGCTTAGCTACAGTTAAAGCATCTTAAAAGGCTGAAGAGAATAACAAGGAAGATATATACAAATGAAACAACACAGCAATAGTGTAGTGGGGAGAGCATTCGCCTAATGAGCAGGCATTCCTGGTTTGAGTCCCATTGCAGCACATTCTATTTTACATGGCAAAGCATGTTATGACCAATATTTTTGTTGCATAATCCACTAAATAACATATATTTATGAACTAGAGTACTGCAGTAAATGCACATGTGAGGTGTCAGTATCATAATAAATAAGGCACTAGTAAGCAGGTCTAAGCACAAATAAGCAGCAGTAAGCATAATTAAGCACTAGTTAGCGGGCGTAAGCCCGTTTGCGTGGCGGTAAGCAATGCCTACACTGGCTAAGCAATTCTAAAGCTAACTCTCTGTAAGCAGAAGTAACGGCAGGTTTGCAGTGCTTACCGTCACGCAAACCCCCTTACAACTGCTCAAAAGTGCCTTAATCGCTCTGTATCCAACAGCCCTTGTTCTGCCCACCAACAAAATAAACAGCCATACAGGTTTCAGACCCAGGACCCTATACACCATAGTTCTAGTAGTTATCCACCAAGCCGTCAAAGAAGTACAGAAAAATTAGGTAGTATTAAACATGACCCCACCATAGTATAACCAAATTGAACCTGTAAAAGGCATCAGTATACAGTCATATGTGCCATAACCCACTACATAACATAAATATGTGAACTGGAGTACAGCAGTAAGCCCAGAAGTGAGGTGTAATTGTAATAGAGTGTTGAAGTCCCCAATACAACACCTTGGTATTGTAGGGTATTGTGAGTGTGCCAGTTTTTCTGAATAATAAAGTATCAATGGTCACTGTGCCCACACTGTGCTACATAATATAACTGTGTAGGGAAGCATGTATATCTGTGTGTCAGGTCACTAAAGGTGGAAGAGGGCACTATTCCAGATATGTCCAGGCACACCATCATATGGTCAACACATGGCCAGAGTCTGTGCAGAAAGAGTTGGATAGCTAGTGCAAAACATCAACCCAAAATCTGGGCATATGTGTACAAACAGTCAGTGTTAACAAACATTCCCTCCACAGGTATACCAGGTAAGAAGTGTATACCGGTAAAACCGGTTCATGTGTAATGATGTCGACAGCCATATCAGTTCCAATATGTCTATAGGGTAGTGTAGTAAGACTTGTAAGGTACAGATAACAGCACTGACTAGGAAAGTAATGTGGAGTACAGGAATATACTACTTGTCAATTGACATCCTCCCCCCACCTTATCTCCAGCAATAATCAACATACCCACCCCAAATGGTATGTACTGACTCTGATAATGTCCAATTGTTTGAGAAGTATTTTAATGGTTCCCATGCATGTGTCATATTGAATTGTTCCAACATTGTTGGCATGGTGCCATCAACATACCTGCATGCTGTTCTTATTACCACTGTGGTCCAATATATGCATGTGTTTTGTTTGCTATGCAACTGTTCCATGTCTGGTGTCTGGGTTAATGGGAATATCTATGCATGTTGTTATACCTAACCCTGAAATGTGTTGACTACTACTAACCCATATATGATGCTGAAATCTAAACATGATAGCACGCTTGGGAAGGCAGGTCCCAGCGGACCCACCTGTCCTAAATCAGCTGGCCAAGGCACACGGCACCAGCATGTCTGGGTCCCAATCTTGGACCTCCCTGTCCGTTGGTCCTGCACCACCTTCAGGTGGAACTGCCTCAGGGGAAGGGGTTCACCTCCCCCCACCTGGGAGTGGGTGTGGACAGGCACCTGTCACCCATCGCCAGGTCAGGGTTATGGTGCGTACAATGATCAATGAGCAGTTTGGTGATCTATGCCAGCTCGAGGGCCACGTGTCGTGATTAGGGAGTCAGCCTGACTCTGTGGTTCAGCCCCCAGCACAGCCACCTTCGGCGCTGTGAAGGTGCAGTGGTGACTGCCCATGGGTGGTGACCACAGTCCCACTATTAACATTTGGGGGCTTGTGGGCTTCCGATATCCTAACACTCCTCCCCATCAAGGTGTTTACCCCCCCACGTGTCATATACTGCCCCTGTATGCATCTTGTATGTCTTGTCTGTTAACCTACCCAACCTACCTCCCCAAATATACCTACTACTGTTCCCCAACATCCCACTGTCACCTGAAAAAAAAGAAAAAGGGCAATCTGTTTCCACAAAAAAATCACACCCCATACATAGCTCTCGCACACGTGTCCACTGGACACATGTAATCTGGTCTAATTTGCATCACAACTTATTATTGTTGCCCTCACCACTCTCCCAGTGGTTTGAGTGTCTAAATCTACCTCCAAAGTCAGTGTATATGCACAGCTGTTGCTTTAGAAGAAATGGGCAGCTATGGACCGTCCCTACACCCTACCTGCACATCCCTAGCTATTTTCCCTACAGTCTTTCCCTCTTTGTGCCCCTTTTTCACCACTTTCCTATCAACCCTTTTTTCTTTTCTTTCAAAGAAATTAGTGCGGGGGTAAGTGGGAGTAAGCACTTTTAAGCAGCAGTAAGGGGGGTTTAAGCCCGTTTGCACAGGGGTAAGCATTGCCTACAAATGTTAAGCAATTTAGTAGCTGAGTATAAGAAACTGTAATCGGAAGTTAGCAGTGCTTACCTCCACGCAAACACATGCAAACCCACTTACAAATGCTTTAAAGTGTCTTAATCACTCTGCATCCAACAGCCTGTGTTCTGCCCAGCAACAAAATAAACAGCCTCTCCAAGGCTCAAAACCAGGACCCTGCACACAATAAGCAAAGTGATTTACCACTAAGCCATGCCAGATACACATAAATATGATGTTTTCAGAAACATATCATCCAGCCCAGTCATGCAACTGTACAGAGAATGTATACCAACATTTAGATGTATGTGTGTGTATAAATATATTAATATCTAAACAGATACAACATATCTATATATGTAGATATATATATATATATATATATATATATATATATATATATATATATATATATATCTATGTAGATATATATACATATATATAAATATATATGAACATATATACATGCAAATACCTAAATCGACACATATATATGTCGACACCTTTATGCCTACATATACACAGCAAGTTACATATATGTACGCAGATATATATCTATGTAGGTATATGCGGACATAGTTATATATATTTAAGCAGGTATATATATACCTATATAGGTATATATGGCCATACATCTGTAGATAGCAATGGTAGATTAACAGAAACATAAATGTTCACATGTACCGTTAATGGGGTTGAGAGGCCCCAAACAATATACGTCTTGTACGAATGGGCATACCCCCCCTCAGCCAAACATGTTTGCCCTACCATACACTGCCAAGTGTTACAGATCCCATAACCAGAACCTGACATGACATGGGCACATGATGTTAAAAGTACTGCATCCCACCTGTATGATGTCAGGCTGGTATTGATAACATATCATGCAGTACAGTCTGGCTCCCATAGGAAATGTAAAATGTGGAAGCTATCAACATCCCCAGGATACATATACACAGACACATATATGCAGATGCAGATATATATATATATATATATATATATATATATATATATATATATATATATATATATGTGTGTGTATTTTATTTTTATTTATTTATTTTACATTTGTTTACCGGAAAGTCCGACAGCGGAGGCCCGGGGAGAAAAGCTCCACATCAAATAATATGTACACTGGTAATTTTACAATAAAAAGAAATAAAATCTTACAATCAGTATAAAATTTACAATGTTTTTTTCCAAGCAAACTTAATTTAAACATAGTAGACCCTGGATGACAGAAATTGGGAGAGAAAAACTTGAGATTTACCAATGCTATCAAAAGATATATCACAGAAGACATAACAATTTACACATAGTAGGCCATGTATGGCAGTGTTTGGCAACAGTATTAAAGAGAAAGTGAGCAGTGAAGAGAGGAATGTAGGAAGAATAGGTGGAGAGCAGGATAGCATTATGTGATGCAAGGACAGAGCCAGGATTGCAAGAGGTGTGACTTAAGTAACTTTTTGAACAGTAAGATAGATGATGCAGAAGAGATATTTTGGGGTAGGTTATTCCATTTCCTAGCAATTGTATGAGAGGAAAGAGCTTTTCCTGCAGTATTTTTGGCTTTGGATATGCAGAGCAGGGTTTTGTTAATTGAGCGTAGTGGACAGTTTGCTGAATATTGGTTCAGTAGTTGGTTTAGGGCTGGAGTTTTGTGGGGATTGTTTAGTATGTTAAAGGTGAGCACTAGTTGGTGGTAACTGATTACTTGAGGGAGTTCTAACCACTGTAGCTCCTTTAGGGCAAGACAGTGGTGGCTTCTAAAAGTGGAGTTATTTGCGAATTTTGCAGTCTTATTGTAACAAGATTCTAGTTTGTCTAGGTCTGTTTTCCTGATGTGGGTTAGGATTGGTGATGCATATAATAGGGTAGACAAAAGGTGGGTTTGGGCTAGGGTGATTCGTGCTTGGTCTGATAGGAAGTTTTTGTGTTTGTATAAAGTTCCTATTTTTTTATGTACTTTTTTAATGGTTTGAGAGATATGGACATCAAATTTAAGGTCCTTATCTATTTCAACACCAAGTACCTTAGTATGGGGGGAGGTAGAGATTATGGTTCCATTTTTGGAGGTGATAGAGAAGGAAGCAGGTGTTTTTCTGGATTTGTTGGGGGTGAAAAGAAGTAATTTGGTCTTGTTGGGGTTTAGAATTAGTTGGATATCAGTAATCCATTTTTCCACGGAGCAGAAGAACTCTTGAGTTAGCTTTGGTAGAGTAGTTATGGATGGGGCTGAGCAGATTAGGGTTGAGACATCTGCATATTGTATCAGTGATGCATGCAGGGTGGAGATATGTAGTTTGTTGGTGAAAATGGTGAATAGTAGAGGCCCCAGTATTGATCCTTGTGGAACACCTATGGTAGCTGGTAGTAGAGGTGATAGTACACTTTGCCATTTGACTGACTGTTTTCTCTCAGAGAGATCGTTTTTGAACCAGGCAGTAGTGGAGGGGGCAAAGGACATGGTGGATAGAGTGTCTAAAAGTAGGTTATGTGGGACCATGTCAAATGCCTTAAAGAGATCTAAGAATATGGCTGATACGAAGTTGTTGTTGTTTCTAAGTTGGTTAACCTGGTTGGTAAAGGAAAGAAGAGCAGTCGTTGTACTATGGTTTGGACGGAAGCCATGCTATGTAAAGGAGAGGAGATTATGTGAGGTTAAGAAGTGCATCACTTGGGAGTGAATACATTTCTCCAGGAGCTTGGAAAGGGAGGCTAAGATAGCAATGGGGCGGTCGTTTGATAGCTCATAGGAGTTGCCGCCTTTGTGTAGGGGAATAATATATGACAGGTTGCATAGTTGGGGGATGTAGGCTTCTCGTATGGAGCGGTTTATAAGAATTGAGACAGGGTAGGCTAGGGACTCTGCAGCTAATTTTAGGAAATTAGTGGGTAGACCATCTGCTGCAAGAGTGGTAAGTTTCAGTTTTGAGAGTAGTTTTTTAACTGTGAAGGTTGGTACAGGTGAGAGTGAAAAGGAAGGTATATTATTGTTATCTATAATGGGGGTGATTGTAGAGTCATTGTTAGATAACTGGGTGGATAATGACTAAATAGATTCTATGAAGTGATAGTTAAATTGAGAAGCTATGCTGTCATTGTCAGTATTGGTGCTGGGAGTTAGGGTGGTAGTTTTTTCGGGTTTCAGAAGGGAATTGATAGCTTGCCAGAACTTTTGAGGGTTTTTGGGCTGTTTGTTTTGGATATGTGGGAAGTAGTTTTGTTTATCCATTTTTAATTTGTTTTTTGGCCTGATTCCGAAGTTGTTGATACTTTTGTCTGTCTTGTATGGTGTTATTAATTTTCCAGATTTTCCAGGCCTTGTCTCTAGCTTTTAGTAAGGCTTTTGTGGTTTTATTTAGCCAAGGGGCATAATTAACTTTAGTTCTAAGTTTCCTAATTGGAGCTACTGTATTTAGAACATTCATAAAAGTACTTTTGAAGAACTCCACTGCCTGGTCTAATGCTAGAGTTTGTAGTGAGTGCCAGTTGCATTGTTGTAGCATGCTGTTAAGAATTTGTGGATTTAACTTGTGGTCATCTCTAGTTTCTTTATATAGTATGGGTTTGGGTATGTTTACCTGTTTACGAAGGAGGAATGTGGGGTAGTGGTCACTGAGTTCATCAGGTAGGCAGCCCACATGATAATTTTCTTTGGGGAAATTAACTAAAGTCCAATCGAGTATGGAATGTTTTTTGGATTTTTTGTCAACCCTGGTGGGTTCTTCGATTAATTGTGAGAATCCAAATAAGCTAATATGGTTTGAGGGATTGTTGGAGTTGCAGGCTAGCCAGTCTAGGTTTAGGTCACCTAACAGGATAGTTTCTTGGGGAAGGTTGGTTGTAGCCCATTGTAAAATTTCCTCTATTGTGGGAGAATTATTTCCTGGAGGAATATAACTGCAGAGGATGTTGATAGCAGGATGGTTTCTCGGGGTAGGTTGATTGTGGCCCATTGTAGTATCTCTTCTATTACAGGTGAGTTATTTCCTGGAGGAATATAACTGCAGAGGATGTTGATTCTCTTTTTGTTTTTGAGGGATATAATGGAGCCTAATATTTCAGTATTCAGAAATTTGGGCATATATATATATATATATATATATATATATATATATATATATATATATATATATATACATGTGACTACACATACACATGCAGAGATATGTACAGTAAAATACTTATGTAGTAGGCTCACACAATATGGTACATCCACTATGCCTACAGTTAACACCCTAACAACTGGACACTGGATGAGCCACCCATACAAATGATATTCATTGCCTGCAACATATAACCACCGAGAGGTCATAGGATAAACACGACACACAGGTATGCAGAAATGGAATACCTTTATTTGTGTACTATTACAGATTTATATGACATGTCATATAGCTGTTCAGACACTGACATCCATATCAACAGAGTAATGCAGCTGTGAAACAGTTATACTAATACAGTAGTCTGGAAAGGTCCACATCTGTTGCTGCCCAGGCCAAGCCCTTCAAATCGTACAATAGTAAAGACAGACCGGGCCACAGGATACCACATAATCAACAGTACGTGATGCAGGTGTATAGTCCAGCAGCCTCTATCTACACTCTGTACACAATCACTAAATGGTAAAGACTTCAGTTGACCAAATGGGATGTAACTGTTACATAACAAGGCATAAGTGACACCATCACAGGCACACTGACAAACAGAACAGTCTGTATGGCAGGAGGCAGTAGGCCTGCACTAACCCACTTTATGTAAGTAATGTCAAGATAGGTGACATGTATGATACTGTACATCCAGATACCTTAAGGCATCTCACCCCTGATACCCCCACATTTGTAACAACCTAGGTTATGTATGGTGCATCCCCCTCTAGACTCAATAATACAGGGCCATATACCACTGTTACATACACTGGCCTCTGGAGTGCATATGGGCACACATGTATTGTGTAGGTGAAGCCCATGCATATATGGCCCCAGCCCCACCATATGTGCGGGGGATACAACAGCAGTGGACTGCTGGCAGGCATGGCAGCATGGTATACGTATATGTGCATATGTATCTCTTTCTGTATATGTGTAGACATATACTGCTCTGTATATGTATATATCTGGGTGTGTATATGCATATTTATGTACGTATACACACCCATCTATATATGTTGATATGTACATGTGTAATTATCTATATAGATATCTGGATAATCATATGTACATATATATTCACCATATGTCCTGAACATGGGGTGTAGCCCTACCTCAGCCCCTATAGTCCCACCTTCAGAGTACAAGGGGATGTCAGGCATGTATAGCAGGTATATTAGCAGACTATTGCTACTGTAATAGGGATTGTCTTCACAGACATGGTGTGTGTGGGAGGTCACATCTGCTTTTCACATGTGTGCCATTAGTTACTGACAGACATCCTAAGGACATCATAGTACAGTACCGCTGCAAGCACGTAATGCTCCTGTAGACTACAGCAGAGATATTGGCCAATAGATGTGGACATTCTGACACACTCTGTATAGTCCAGAGGTATACACAGAACCCCTTAGTGCAGAACATGTGGACCAAGCCTGACAATATGGATGTTAACAGCCATGTAGATGGGTATAGCACATAACGACTGTATACATTTTCCCCCATAGGTTATGCATTCACACACCCCTGTCTGTCCTGACACATAATAACTGCTGGTATAGAGGTGCCATGGCCACATACTACCCACTAGATATTGACATATGTCTGTACAGCATACCACCGCTCTGTCTGACATACATGACTGTTAAGGGAGGCCCAGCAGCAGTACATTTGGTAAGTATCTGGACATGACACCTCACTGGGTAAGTACACTAAGCTGCTAGGCATGTAACAAAGCACTGTGCAGGCTACAGGCAGACTGGCTCAACACTGGCCTACATCTCCTATGGGGGAATGCACATGTACCTGCATATCTAGCAGGCTCTACAGGCATGTTACAGCACAGGGTAAGATACACCTGTGTGAACGTGCATAACCACAACCAATGTGAACACAGCCACATATGGTACGCTAGCATAATATTGCGGTATATGGACTATCTGTTCGACACTATCCTGATATGTGCCACTCAACCACTAACCTTACATATACTGGGCCACTACAGAGTGTGGTCTGATGCCCGCCTGTGGTAAGGGACATGTGTGTGTATGGCCCTACAAACATGTAAGCCAATATGGTAACATACAGTGGAGCAGCATGTAACATCAGATAGGATGGGACCTAGGACGATGACATCTACTACAGTCTGTACACAGGCCATATTAACAATACACACAATGTCAACATTCACCATAAGTACACAGACCTCAGTACTGTACAAACAATCACAGAATGTCCAGGTTATGTCATCAAATATAACCCCTACTGTACATAACATGTCTAGCAGTCTGATATCTCACTGGCTTGTTATCAGATATGATGACACTAATTATGGTGTACAGCACATATGCACCTCTTAATGCATGACATATGTACAAAGGTTGAATGAGTTGTGGCTGGAAGCACATACACAGGGACACTATTGATATGTTGCTGTGATAACATCATACATTTACTGTTGTAACAGGGTTTGTTGCAACATATGTCTTATGAGGGTTATGAAGTCACTAACTGTCATGGCTGTCACCATGTACAGACTGCAATCCTCACACTACCTTCTGCAGTTCACAGATACATGGTCGGTGGGTAACACATGGAACCAAAGGCACCACACACTGCCCAGTCTGCAGATGACCCTACAGATGGGGAGTCCTCATAAACATAGAACTGACATGGCAGGTATTAATATATGTAGGACAGCCATATCCGCACACACCCTGTTAAACCAACATTACTCCGAATGCAGTATAGCAGCACTTACAGTCTGTAGTTAGGTCAGGCACATCCTCTTCCTGTGTGTTGGCCTGTTTCCACAGTGTATGTTGTCAGAGGTAAATCCCCAATCCATCTGAGATGGTGTTTGCCAAACAACAGATCGAGTTCCTGCTCACAGTGAATGAAAAGGCCCAACACCAACATGATGTTTCTAGATACTGGAGTGAGTTTCCATGCAATTGGTTATGGGAATGTTACCGCAGCTGTTCCACATGCAATCAGCTAGGGGAGGGCTGCAATTCATACAGAGGCCATCAGCTGATCATGAGCATTACCTAAAATACATATGTTGCTGCCTAAGCAAAGCAGGTGTAGGTCTCCACATCCACCAGTGAGGAAGTGAGAGAGGCAGTCAGAGGCAAAGACAAGTCAGGGAGAGTAAAACTTAAGCATGTTTGTGTCACACACCTATCAGCACAGGGTATCAAACCCCTGACAACTATGTAGTGCTATCACAGTTCTATGCAGTTATTGGATGTGCCACATAGGTTACCTGTTGCTGACCCCTCAGAACATATATGTGATGATGAGTGATATCTGCAACAGGGATATGGTAGCTATACGGTAGGTGAAGTACATGTGCCTGTCTGCATGAACAAGTGCCAGCGTCAACAAATCCACACTCTCACAGGGACGCACACACATTGACAAACTTGGCAGGACCAGAATTATAACTCATCACTAGTGAGGTTGCCATGACACATTACTGTTCAGGTATCACATGCACCACATGGGCCATATGGAGGTTATACATGCAAAGGGTATGGGTAGGTGTCTGACATCAGACAGCATGCTTCAGTATGCCAATGGGGGTTGTAGTGAGTGTGGATGTGATCATACGCATCATACAACACACACACACAAACACACATGGTGCCAGTACTGACATGCATGGGTGCATTTCTGCATGGGTGTGTGGTGGTTGACTGTGTCAGACAGCTATACAAGGCTAGGTGATGGGTATACCTTGGCATCAGGCCACATGACAATGGTCTGCATTGTGGCTCAGGGCTGTAGTTTCTGCATTTGCCCACATAGGTGGGTATTGTAACCACCATCCATCACGTGGGTGACTATTGCGTGTGGACAATTCTGTACATCACTTGCCATGTATGTGTTCCTTAGTCAATGACATGGATGATGTCTGGGATGTGCACACCTCCCAAATGCATGTACAGTGACATGTGGAACTGTACCTGGGGTGTCTGGCCCATGTTGTGTACACAGATTATCATCAGATGTGCCAGTCTTGGCCACCTGTGGTGGGAACTGGTAATGGACAGCAGGTTTACCCTGCACCTACATTGATAGCATGCTAACAGCATTCCTTGGTGTCGGTGGCATCTGTCCATACAGGGCATGTTTTCAGGCATGGTATATCCTTTGTGGATCACATGTGATGGCACCACAGGTGTTGCAGGTGCTCAGTGGGGAACATGGGGAAGGTGCACTGTCTGCATGTACATGCCTATTGAACAGATGGACAGGGTGCCATGCCCTCTGTAGCCCACTGCATTCACTCCATAGTTACTATCAGTGGCCAATATGCAGAGCACTACCCACATATTGGCTGTTGCCTAGGCATGTGTGTGTGTGTGTGTGTGTGTCTGTGTGTGTGTGTGTGTCTGCCCGTGTGTGCGTGTGTGTGCGTGTGTGTATGGGTCATGGGTTGAGCGTGTGCTCTGGGTGATACTGGGGTTGCTAACTGTGAATGCCTGACCTTGATGTCACATGTATGGGTATGGATTTCCACCCTGGTCTCTCGGTTATTTCACATCTGTTATCCCTGTATGGTGGACATTGTGATATTTACTAGGGCCACCTCATAAGAAATTTGCAAAATCCACTCCACATTGGGCCCAAGTGTCTCACACACACACACACACACACACACACACACACACACACACACACACACACACACACACACACACACACACACACACACACACACACACACATACCTGTCATGTCTGGGAGTAGATATCACATTGGATGACATCAGCAGGATTGCCAAAGTAGGATATTCGAATTGTAGTGAGTGTGGCTAGGCTAAAATGCATTGCTCCCTACACAGACAGTGGCACACACAAAACAACCACAACTGACATGTGTGGGTATTGAACCCATAACAGAGGTCTATATCACACTTGAACATGGAGCTGTTACATAACACACCACAGGGATTACTGGAGAACTTCTTCACCAAAGGTGTATTTCACAATGAATGGCATCAGCAGGATTGGCAAAGTAGGGCATTTGAATTGTATTGAGTGTGACTAGCCTATAATGCATTGCTCCCTACACAGACATTGAAACACACACAAAACATCCAGAAATGCTATGGGTTGAAATAGAACCCTACCAGGTTTGTAAACAACACAACAACAGTACACAGGTATGGCATGCACTATGGAGATTACTGAGCTACAACCTTCCCAGAGGTGTATTTCTAGGTGGATGACATCAGCAGCCTTGCCAAAGATGAGCATTTGAATTGTAGGGAGTGTGACTATTCTTTAAAGCATTACTCCCTACACAGACAGATACACATTCAACCTTGTCATGTCTGGGATTAGAACACCTGCTTAACTACTTTATCACACTACAGCTGTACACAGTTACAGGACACACTACAGAGATTACTGGGCTACAATCTTCCCAGAGGTGTATTTTAGGTGGATGACATCAGCAGCCTTGCCAAAGTTGAGCATTTGAATTGTAGGGAGTGTGACTACCCTAAAAAGCATTGTTTTCTACACAGACAGGGACAGACTGACACACACACACACAGTTGCCAAGACTGAGGTTAGAACTCCTACCTAACTATCTTATTACTCTACAACAGTACACAGATATGGCACTCACTACAGAGATTACTGGGATGCAACCTTCCCAGAAATGTATTTCTAGGTGGATGACATCAGTGGCCTTACCAAAGTAGAGCATTCCAATTGTAGGGAGTGTGACTACCCTAAAAAGCATTGCTCTCTACATAGACAGACACACACAAACACAGTTGCTAAGGCTGGGGTTAGAACTTGTACCTAACTATTTTATCACACTACAGCAGTACACAGGTATAGGACACTTCACAGAGATTACTAGGCTACAACCTTCCCAGAGGTGTATTTCTAGGTGGATGATATCAGCAGCCTTACCAAAGTAGATCATTTCAGTTGTAGTGAGTGTGACCACCATAAAAAGCATTGCTCTCTACAGACAGAAATGGACAGACACACACACACAGAAACATACACAGTTGCCAAGGCTGGGGTTAGAACTCCTACCTAACTATTTTATCACACTACAGCAGTATGCAGTCATGGGATGCACCATGGGGATTACTGGGCTAAAATTCTTCCAAAGGTGTATTTCACAGTGGTTGACCTCAGCATGCTTGCCATAGTGGGGCTATGGGGAGGGCAGTGTGTGTGCATGGTCCATAACCCATTAGTCTAGGGGTTGACACGCCACATGCGGGCACAACCTGGGTCATATTTCACAGGTACGTGTATACAGCTGCTAGATGACCACTTCCTTGTACAGTCATGTTGCACAGCTGGCACGTGCACCACATACTCTGTAATGCTATCAGATACTGGTGGCTAGTATCTGCAGTGAGTGACATCTGACCCTTGTGTGGTTGTGGCCCTTTGGCTGTGTGCTGGTTGGGACAGGCCTGTATGGCTCCATGTCACAGTCACCCTCTTCCACACATCTACGTACGTCTAGCTTTGACTTATCATAGTGTGTTGTCCTTACATATATGCCTGTATTCCTATCCACTGTATGTGCAAAGCATGTGGTGCATACTGAGGAGAGTCTGTACTAACATCTGCAGCTGACATATATGTCTGGTCCACTGGTGTTTGCAGACATGGCCTTCATGTGTTTAAGTGTGTGAGCCTGCCCACTATTATGACCTTTCAGTATGTTGTTGACTGACATTGCCTTCATTTCTCTAAGTATGTGGGCATGCCCAGTATGCCCATCTGTATTGAATTTGTGGATCGAGTCCAGGTAGTTTGTACTGCAGTGCTGACCTTTGTGTTGTACACCTACAGGTAGCATGCTGTCTCTGCAGGGTAACCGTCGATCATTTGGCATTGACTGTTACTACATTTCTGCATAGGATGGGGGGGTCTATATCAGTTCGTTGAAACATCAGCAGTTTGAACACCATATGTTTGAACTGTGACATCCAAAAACTGATTATCGCGAAGCCGCGGAACACCGAATTCTTTCCCAGGGAAAGAATTTGGTGGGCCATTTCTGTGGCTTCGCTATTTTCAGCACTGTGGTGGAAAGTTACAGGTTGGGTTCAGGTAAGTGTGCGATTGTGTGGACATTAGGGTTAGGGCACGGTCTAGGTGAGTTAGGGTTAGGGCGCAAGTGAGGTGGGTGTGCGATAGTGACAGACTTTAGGGTTAGAGCAGGATAGATGAGTTAGGGTTAGGGCACGGGTGGTGGGTGTGTGATAGTGACAGACTTTAGGGTTAGGGCAGGATAGGTGAGTTAGGGTTAGGGTGCAGGTCAGGTGAGTGTGCAATAGTGATGGACCTTAGGGTTAGGGTTTGGGTTCAGGTAAGTGGATAGATAGTAGTGTACGTACAGTTTAGTGTAGGGTTAGATGTAGGATTTTAAGTGTATGTGTGTGGATTGCTGTTTTTTTGGTGTGCTTGTGTTGTGTGTGTGTTTCTTTCCTGGGAAAAAAATCACTGTTCTAAGACTTCGATGTTTTTGCACTTCGAGGTTAGAATTTCGAACATATGGTGTTCGAACTTCAGCCGTTTCGTTGAAGTGATATAGACCCGGATGGGGGGGCACACCTTACTATACCTACATTCCTACACAAGATTGGGGGGGCACATCTGACTGTGACCACATTTCTACGTAGGATGATGGGGGCACACCAGACTATTTCTACATTTCTACACAGGATTGGGGGGCACACCTGACTGTGACTACATTTCTACATAGGATGGGGGGTACACCTGACTATTTCTACATTTCTACACAGGATTGGGGACACACACCTGACTATGACTACATTTCTGTGTAGGATGGGGGGGCCACCACCTGACTATATCTACATTTCTACACAGGATTGGGGGGCACACCTGACTGTGACTACTTTTCTATGTAGGATGGAGTGGGCACACCTGACACTTGTACACATTTGCTAGGACTGTACTGGTATGTTGGGTACTCCATTTCATTCTGTGGTCTTACCTATCATGCTGACTAGAGGCATACCAGTGTACTACAGATTTTAGCTTTTAATTACCTACATATTAGTTTCTGACTTCCTACACTTCAGAACTGACATTCCACTGCCTGACCTGCTGTAGTCTGTCTGTGTAGGCCTGGGGGGGAGGTTACCCATAGGCCTCATTCAGAGGCCATAGCACAGCCTTTGTTTGTGTTTGTCTACACCTGTCTTGCTGGCTGTGACTGTTGTTGTGTATGTGAACCCCCGACTGGCATGTGTGAGTCACTTACCTTGCGGGTGTTCCAGTATTGAGTGTGGTGCTGCAGGGCTGCCTATGTCGGATGCACATAGTACACTCCTTATACATGGTTAAGCACAGGTAGTGTAATGTTTGGCATCCCTTCTACTGTATGCGAGAGTCAGAGAGAGGTGTTATTCCCTGGGTCCCTCCTGTGTCAGTGTATGTGTTATGCGTTGCCTCTTTGCCAAGGCCAGGGAATACTGGGCACGCCTCCTTCTGCCTACTGGGGTAGGCTCAGGTTTTTCCTCCTCTGAGTCACTCTGTGCCTGTGCAGGTCTTGGCAATGGTGGGGGGCTGTGTGTCCTTGCCCTGTGCTGTTCCTGCTGCAGCTGTTTCCGCAGGATCATATTGTGTAGCATGGCACATACAAGGACAATTTGTGTGCATGTAGCTGGTGAGTACTGCAAGGCTCCACCGGATGTGTCCAGCCACCAGAACCATGACTTGATCATTCCAAACACATGCTCTACTATAATTCTGGTCTGTGCGTGTGCCTCATTATGGAGTTCTTGTTCAGGTGTGTGCGCATTTCTGATGGGTGTCATCAGCCACGGCTCCAGTGCACATCCAGCATCCCCCACTAGGTGACCATCAGGGATGTCCCCATTGGAAAATCTCTCGTACAGCTGCATCAGATGCCAGATGTGGGAATCGTGATAGCTTCCAGGGCAGCCAGCACACACATTCATTGTTATGCCCTGTGCATTGCACACTACCTGGCAGTTGATGGAGGTGAAGCCTTTGTGGTTGATGTAGACTCTACCCCGCTCACTGGGTAGTACTTTGATGTGCATGTGCATGCAGTCTATAGCACCCACTACCTCAGGGTATTCTGCTATTTGGTGAACAGTTGCATATTGCTGGCCAATGCCTCATGGGTGTTGGGGAAATATACGTGCTCACCGACATTTGTTGACATGGCATCCAGGAACTGGTGGAGTAGCCTGGATGCTGATGCCTGTGAAATCCCCATCATATCCCCAGTTGGACTTTGGAAGGTACCTGTAGCTAGTATTCATTAGCCTACACCTACCTTGGTATCCACTGGGATGGGTTCCCCTCTGTTAGTTTTGTGTGTGAGGACTGGCCGGCACAGCTCAACAATTTGCTGTAGGAGGTCCCTGATCACCCAGTAGTGCTCAACTATCTCCAGCTCATGTAGCCCCTGGTAGGCTACCGTGGGTCTGTACACTCTTCTCCATCTCCTCACTGTGGGTTGGTCAACAGCATTCACATCCTCACCACCCTCAGCCTCTTCCACAAGTTGTTGTATGATAGCTATTGCAGCCCCTATCATTTTGCTGTTGTGAGTGTTAAAAGTTCCCTGCTTATTTACACCGGTGGTGTAGAGTGTGGGAAAAACCAAAGGGAAAGGTGTTTGCATAGTTTATAGTAGTGTTCTGGGCTGGGCTGGGCTGGCCTGCTGCCTGTGTAATTGGCTAATTCTGATACATTTCACCTGCCAGCTAAGCTAGTTCTCCTTGATTACCTTCCTACTGCTGTTTTCCCTTCCCATTGCCTTCCTGTTTAAGCCCAGGGGTGCGCCACGCAAACACAACTCAAATGTGCACAGTGCTACTATTTCCTGGTTAAGCTTCTTTTTTTTTCCTGTAAAACCCGGTGCGTGGTGTGCACACCCACTTAGGCTTTGTAAAGAGTGCTAGGCAGGTTTAGATGCACCCTTTAGCTTAGCCATGCTAAGCTAGGAGCAAACCCGAACCACAGAGCTCCAGTCCACTTACAGTATGCCTGACACACACCCCCATAATGTCACCTAACTCCTAGGCTTGCACCAAGCTATTCCTACTCTTACACTGTTGGGACCTGGCTCATATGCTGGGGAAAACTGGGATTCACTATCCTTCCCCTCATTTGCATAGGATTGCCTGCTAATGCATAGTTACATGTCCTCCACTACTCAGTGGCCATGTTGTCTTCTGCCTGCCATTGACTTGCATGGCAGAATACTGATTTTAGTTAGGATGCTTAATTTAGGTTAATTTTGTTATTTCCTCCCCAATCCCGTTTGTGTGCCGCTGCCCTACGCTTAAACAGCCGAGATTGGCTAAAAAAAAAATAAAAGTTGATTTTTGTATTTTTTTTAATGTTTGCAATGCCAGTGGCCTTATACTTGGCCATTGGCATGCTTACTACATGATATGCAGCCTTTATTTGGAGCTGTCACAGCTCCGTTTTGGATTTTGCAGAAATGTACTAGGTTACTAACCGAGTACATTTCTGCAGATAGCACTAGTCCTGCATGGACTGCTGCAAGCTTCCTGGATTGCAAAATCACCTCATTTGCATAGATTTCTCCTGCAGATGGGGTGATTTGCATACAAGGGCTTCGTCCATGCAGGATTAGTGCAGGAGTGCTCATGCACGCCCCTGCAGTCTGTTCTGGATCGCACTGCAGACATATTGCCTGCTTGAGCTCCTGCACCGATCTAGCATGCCGTACAAGCTTTAGAGAATCTGTGCACTGGTGTTAGTGCTAGGGGACTACTAATGCAGATTATATGAATACACCAAAAATAAAGGTTTTATGGGCTACATTGATTGAAACTTTTAGATGGTCTATAAAAATACTCCGTCCTGACTTTTCTGAAGTGCTGGTTTGTATATTTGCCTTTCTTCCTAGTGGATATCACCCTGATCTACTACTGGTGCTGGGTAAGAGAGACTGTGGCATCATTTCTGAACTTAAATTTAGGAGTTGGAAGTATATAAATTATGACTGGCTTTTGGGGGTTTAGATAGAAATAGTAGTGGGAATTAAGATAGTAGAGGAAGTAAAGAGGGGAGGAATGAAAGGGTTAACTTCGAAGGAAGGATGATTGGGAGGAAATATGGTAAGGGTAGGGAAGTGCTTAATGGGATTTATGTAAGTGTAACTGGGTAAGGAATCACATTTTGGCATGAACTTGCTAAGGTATGGTACACCCATGACAACCTGTAGGTATTCCGGGTGAAAAGGTAGGCCTCTGGGTACTGGTTGGTGACGGGTGGCCTGTATAATACATATATATTATGATAAATTATTTTTCTTTATAGAATTTGGGTATAGGCAGAGGTATTTGTGTAGACTTAGCTGGGACTTATGGTGCGGTTCCTTAGGGGCTCTTGTTCAGGTTTTAGTGCAGTGTGAGGCACTGGTGACCTTGTTTACTCCCTGTTTCATTCAGCAAGGCCAGATGTCCTGGTTTCTACAAGTTCATTCATGGTTCCTTAAACATTTTATCTGTTGAAAGGATTTGGTATTTGTATGGCTCAATACGCTTGTTTGTGCCTTTTGTTGGCAGTTTCTCTGTGCATTTTCAGTGGTGGTCTGTGTGTTCTCCACTGAAAGGCTTGAGTGGTTCATTGGTTGTGTTGGTATAGTGGAATAGGGGGTTAGTAGTCCCCAACCTGAAGAACGTGCTTTGGAGTCTGAAGTTGCCTGAAATAATGGCAGTTTCTGCATATGCACATTGAAGTACAAATGGTTGTGGGGGTTGGTGGGACTGTTTTGAGCCTGAGAATTGGCAGAAAGCATTGATTATTGCAGCGGCTATGGATTAATACATCTCCATTGTGCTGATTTTCATAGAGGGTATAGATGTTTCATGTTGTTGGCCTGTTTTGCATAAAACTGTCATTATCTGGCAGGCTAGTAGCTTTTCATTGGAAATTAAAGTTTGAAATTAATGACAGACATGTAAGTTCAGACTTCATTCCCTCAGAAGTTCATGTTACTGCAAAACCTGTTATATTATTAACTTGTTAATATTTTTTATATATATATATATATATATATATATATATATATATATATATGGTTCCCATTCAGAAGCCTGAAACATCATAAGCCTGAAAATCAAAATCCTGAAACCAAAAGCCTGAAAATTCAGAATCCTGAAAACTCAAAATCCTGAAAGCCCAAAATCCTGAAAGACCAAAATCCTGAAACTCAAAATCCTGAAAACACAAATAATGCTAATATGTCACTATAAAGACACTAATATCTACCAACTGACCCTGACCCTAACTCTAACCCTAAGGTCCGTCACTATCGCACACTCACCTGACCCCAGCCTAACCCTAACTCACTTAAACCGCCCCTAACCCCAATATTTTTCACTATTGCATACATGCCTAACCTGCGCCCTAACCCTAACTCACTTAAACCACCCCTAACCCTAAAATAAAACCAACCGCACACTTACCTGACCCCAACGCATGACCTAACACCACAGGGTAAACAATAGCAAAGCCACAATGACATCAGTATGTCTATTTTGTGTTTTCAGGATTTTGAGTTTCAGGATTTTGGTCTTTCAGGATTTTGGGCTTTCAGGATTTTGAGTTTTCAGGATTCTGAATTTTCAGGCTTTTGGTTTCAGGATTTTGATTTTCAGGCTTATGATGTTTCAGGCTTCTGAATGGGAACCATATATATATATATATATAGGTATAGATCTGTGTATATATATATATATATAGGTATAGATCTGTGTATATATATATATATATATATAGATATATATATATAGATATATAGATCTAATATATATATATATATATATATATATATATATATATATATATATATAGATATAGATATATAGATCTAAATATATATATATATATATATATATATATATATATATATATATATATATATATATTTTTTTTTTTTTGCCTTTGTCCCACTATTTTTATGGCTTTGTCAGATTTCTTGTTCTGAAGGGTTTGAGAGTTATGATGTGACCATGGCGGTTGAACAACTGGGCTCAAATGTGTGGTGCATTCCTCATAAAATTTGTGGTCTTTTGACAAATTGCTGGGATGATCTGAGGATCAAAGTAGCTAAATAATGAAGAGTTGCTGAAAACATTTGCTAAAACAAGTGCTGTTATGCTAGCGGGGGATATTGTGTATATTCCTCAGGTTTCTTGCACCATGAGGTTTGGAGGTGAGGTTTGCCGTTGGCTAGGAGGAAGCAGTATAGGGTTTTGAATGATGGGCTGGAAGGCATTTATATCCAGATTTTTGCCGAATGTCCATCTTTTAAGTTACGCTGCTTTATTGCCTCATATTTTGATCTCGTCCTCATAAAACTGCAGTTTTCTGGAAAATCATGGGGATGGCCTAGGGTTGTAGGCACTATATTGTCAGGGTGGGCTCTCAGCCAGAGTCTCTTCGTTTTCCATAAATTTAATAATCAGTCCATGCATTTGTTTTGTGAATTTAAAAAAAAGAAAAACGTTCATATGCTGAGCGTAGAAGTGCCGTGTCTGGAGTGCAAGTGGGTTAACAAAACGGAGGATGAGGACTCTCTCCTCATTGTCTAAGGGGATGGGGGATTTTCCATGGGTGCATTTTGTCACTGAGGGCTGTGTTTTTATCAGGAGAGTCTTGAGAGTTATTAGGTGCTCATTCATTGTGCGGCTCTAACGGCCATGGGGGAGGGTTATGGCAGACATAGCTTTCCATTGTCCAGATAAATACTAGCTTAGATACTGAAGAACAACATGGATACTTATTATGGGAATAACTGCTTGAGAATATTGACAGGCTGAAAGTTCATTAATGCCCATGCCTGAGATCTTTGTAAGTATGAGAGCTGTTGTAATTCAGTTGTTGGATCCGGTCTTGAAAAGTTCAATACTGTGGCAAAGTTTGTTTGAATAAGTGAGTTCTTCTGTTTAATCGATGTTTACTCATTGGGTGTTTGGATATTGAGGGCCTTTACTGACTTGATGAAGCGGTGTTAATCCGTGAAAGTGCTTACCAATTTGGAATTTTATTAAAGTGTGCTGCTGTGTAACCATTGTGTTTTTTTTATTTATTTAGGCCATCATAGTTTGTTTGGGGTAAAGTTCATTTAATTAGTGGTGTTGGGTTGTTTATGTTGAGGTAATGGTGCCTGCTCATTCTGAGTTTGACTGCCTGGGAGAGTGAGCCCAGTGGGCTGAGTAGTTTGTGATGACGCTGGCCTAGATTTTATGAAGGTACAAGAGTGCTGGCCATTATTTCTTGCCATTCCATTACTTAGTGGCTCGGTTATGACCCTGCCTCACAGTATGGATGTGAAGTAGCTACTTCTGGGTTTATGTACAACTATGGGTAATGTTTGTTCATAGGTTCATAGGTTCATAGTTTCATAGGTTGGTACTAGGCTATTGGCTCTAGGGCCTATACAAGCCACGCCATAACAATTCTCTGGATATTTCTTCCCACAATATTTACTTCCCTGGACCCCTGTCTAGCAGGGCGACTGACATGATCCCAGGGTGAATCTCCTATCTCCCATCCAGTCATCAAGGTTCCTTTTGAAGAGGGCCAAAGAGGTGCTATGGTTGACATGTATGGGCAGTCTATTCCAGGGTATAGGGAGTCTCTGGGTCAGGAACCTATCCCTCCAGCATGTTTTGTTCATTGTGATGACAAGGTTTAGGTCCCTGGAGTGTGTGGCTCTGATGGATTGGTATTTCTTTAAGTGTATCATGTCCAACAGCTCTGGGTTTGACATGGCCTTGTTTGTTAAGCAGAGATCACCTCTGAGTAGACGATATGTGACAGAGTATAGCTGGAGTTTTTTTAGTTGGTCAGCATAGGGCATCTGCTTTAGGCCTGTGATTCTTTCAGTGAGGTGTTTTTGTGGCCTTTCCAGTTGTTGCAGATGTCTTGTGAGGTACATACCAAATGGGGCATTGTACTCTATGATGGGTCTAATGAGGGATGAGTACAGTGGGACAATGACCTCCTTTTTTCTGGATGAAAACCCCTTAGTGATGAGGTGTGCCACATAGAAGGATTTCCTGACTGTTGTGGCGATGTGGTTATCGAAGGTGAGACCACTGTCCACTTGTGTTCCTAAGTCTCTTATCACACTTTCGGTTTTTAGTGTACTGCCACCTATGTGGTAATTCATGGGTACATGTTTTTTCCCAAAGGGGATAACTATACACTTCTTGACATTGAGCTTGAGCCCATGGCTCTGGCACCAAGCATCTGCTTCTGTAAGGCCCTTTTGTAGAATATCCACATAATTTGGGGATTCAGTAATGGCTCTCAGTTTGCAGTCATCTGCAGAATTTGTTAGCCAGAGTCCCTCAGTGTTGGCCTGTACTTCAGAGAAGTAGATGTCAAACAACAGCGGTCCCAGGACTGAACCCTGAGGTACTCCACTTTGTTACTTGTCTGGAGCTGGATTTGGAGTCGGCTGCTTTTACAGTGTGGGTTCTGTCATTAAGCCAGCTGGCAACCCATCAAGTGCCATAGGGATTTATGCCCAGCTTAATAAGTTTATCTATGATTCCAGAGTGGGGGATGGTGTTGAAGGCCTTGGTGATGTCCAGATAGGCTGTGTGAACTGCCTTACCCTCATTCATGGCTTTGGAGACTGATTTGAAGAAGTCAATCAGGTTCAGGAGATACGATCAGCCCTTCACAAACCCAAACTGGGTGGGGTCCAGTGTTTGAAGGTTGCCAATGTCTTTGTTTATAAGTTCCATGATAATACGTTCCATGGCCTTGGAGATCAGGCTCATCAGACTGATGGGACAGTAGTTCCCAGGATCCATAGTAGACCCCCCTTGTGGAGTGGGATAACTGTAGCTGTGTGCCACTCAGTGGGCATGAAGCCTGAGGTGAGGCTATTATTAAACATGAAACTTAGATGAGGTGCCAGTTCATTTTGTAGATCATGTAGTACACAGCCCGGGATGTCATCTGGTCCCATGGATGCTGTATTCTTTGTTATTGTGGCTGCATAGGTGCAGTTTCGGCTGGAGCTGTTTAACCATTAGTGGTGTGGTATGATTTTCATCGGTAGGCATACACCACAGCCCTCTGCATAGGTGCATAATTTTACCTGTGAGGTCCATATTGGTACAAAGGATATAGTGAAAGGTAGATGCAAAATTATTACACACTAATACAGGCATATCTTGGAAAAAGTTGTACATATATCACTATACCACAGCTGGTGTGTCCACATAAGACCTTGCAATTGAATATGTGGTAACATTCAGTCCTACAAGAGTGAGATGTTTTGGGCCAAGTAGTAATAAGGCCTTGTCTATGGCAAGGGAAGGTGGATTTATTGAGTGCATTCAGAGGGTGGGTAGGTTATCTTCAAATGTGTTTTAAGTATTTCAGATGATTTACATTTGTCTTTTCTTTGCAGATGCTGGTGCTATGACTGTTGTTTCAGCTGCTGGAGTGCAACGCAATGAGGTCACAGATGGTGTCAGTACAGAGTTCGTATCAGCTAGTGTTCTGAAGGAAGTGGTCTCATCAGGTGATGGATTTTGCTGGAAAAGGGTTTTTGAATGCTGGAGTTGCACGGAGTGAGGCCACAGGTAGTGATACAATTTTATTTGCTCATTTCGGTGTGTCAGAGTTTGTGCAGTATGTGAGTATTGCACGGACTGGTAAGGATGAGATACATCAGGGGTTCAGTGTAGCAGGCATTTAAGTTTAATTATGGGGAGTTTGGTGTTGTCCACAGATGGGATAGAGTTATAAAAACTGTGGTGGGGTTAGATTTTGGGAGCTTGATGACTGATTGATTAGTTAGGCAAGCCCCGAGGGCAGCATGGGGGGGTCTTTTGGCCTTTTGTTTTTGCTGGGAAGAAGAGTTTGGAATGGAGGAGTACACTGGGTATGAATTTATTGATGTGGATGGTGTTAGTCTGATAGCATCAGAAATTTTGAACAGTAAATAAGGTTTGAGGTTTTAGTGGTTTAGTGCTACATTTTAGGGGACCTCTGGGTGTTCAATTGCCTTAGGTGTTAGATTCCATGTAGTGCATGGTGGTTTGGTTGCAGTAGGATACAGTCTTGGCCTTGTCAAAACTGCTAAGGTAATGGGGGCAGAGCTGTGGTATGTTTGTGGGTGGCGTGTATGTTTTGCACACTTGTTTGAAGTGTGTAGGTAGGTATTCAGCTGTACAAGTGACAGACAGGGAAGGCATGTTGGTTAACTGAGTTTGCAGCAGCCTGAATTGTGTAGGTTATCTTTATTACATGGATAACAGATGGGGTTTCTTAAAGATTTTCTATGGAATCGAGGAGTATGGGGGTTAATTTGTAGGATTATTCATCTCTTACAAAGGAAGGAAGTGATTGTGGAGATATAGTGAAGTAGGAATTTGGGATGGGTAGGTTATTCGGTTTATTTGATATTCTTTCCTTTGGGCTGACAGGAGGTGGTATGTTATATATACCGCTTTTAAGAGTAGGCAAGGTTTTGATGGAGTATTGCAGGTATGCAAGTTTTGGGGGATAGGTAGGAACTAGGTGTTCCAGTGGCTAGGCTGAAGTTATAAGGATTAAGCAGGGCATGGTTTTGGGTCTCCTTGTAGATGTTGTTTAGGGTTTGTTTCATTATTGGATGCAAAGGTGACACATTGAAAGGAAAGCTTTTAAGGGGAAATCCAAGGGCAAACAGTGGATTAAGGATGTTGTTGATTTTTTGGTAAATGCATTGAGGTTTTCTAAGGGATTTGCACTGGTTTACAAAAGTGGCAGGAGGATTGCAATGGGGCATACATTTGGGGGGGGGATTGGTTTGTGGCTTGCTGTCCACCAGAAGAGTAGGATGATTGGAGGAGGGATGTGGGACTTTGGAGTTGGTTTCAATATAGCAGGTATCATAGTGTTAGCAGGAGAAGTTGGGGGGAATAGGTTCCATTTTCACTTGGTTGATATGGCAGAGGTAGGGGTTGCTGGTGCTGCTAGCTGAGACATGTCAGGTTGGGTTAAAAGGATTAGATGCTTGTTGTAGGAGTCTGGAATAGCTTGTATAAGTAAAGCATATAGTAGCAGTGTTGTTAGCTTTGTCAAATTGTGTTGCAACTGCCAGGAGGTAGAAGATTGGTGGGACGGATTGTTGAGCTACTTGGGTCAGACTTGTGAACAAGGTGTGGCATTTCAGTTGGTCAAGGAGGATTTAGCTGCGATTACTACAGTTGCATGGCTGACAGGGTTATGTTTACTAAATCTTAGACAGTGGCTCATATGCTGGAAGGGTTAGGCTAGGTTTGATAGTGTGAAGATTGGTAGAAATTGCCTATTGTCAAAGTAAGTTGGTTGCAAGGGTTGGCGTTGGTAAATGGAGGGTCACTGGACTAAAGTCTGTGTGGTTGTTGTTTCATGGATGTATTGAAGTCATTAACAGGGTGGGTTTTGGTTGGCAAATGCTTTCTTGCCTTATAATGGATAGTGGGCATGATGGCAGGATTACTATGCAATTGATCCATTACTAAAGAAAATCTAATTTTTGTCATTATTATAGCCATTGAGTGGAAAAAGGGGCTGCAGCTATGCATGATGGCATGCCACTAGCATTGTTTTGTTTCAGGTGACATTTGGCTTCTTAGAGTCTTGGTGGTATATTTTATAGGTAACGACCTGGGACTAAGGTACTGTTGGTAATTAGGATAAATGAAGATTTGTTAATTTCCAGAGGTTATACAAGGGTATAGGTATTGTTTTGGTACAAAATAGGTATCAGCGGTTTAATTTTAGCCACTTAGGTAACCGGCTATTTTTGGTATTTATATGGTGGGCTTTGGCAGGCTGATGTCAGGGTCCAGATTTGGTTCAGAAAGGGGGGTATACATCAAATGATGTTTGCCCCACCTTTTTTATGTACAGTTAGGTGTGTTTTGAAGGTTTGTTGGAACTTTTGGTCAGTCTGGAGGGCGGAGAAGAGGGGCAGGCTTGCCATTATCTGTTCCCCCTCTGATGTTAGATATTCATTTCAATGAGCTGGGAAAGGAAAGTGAGCAGTTAGATGCTGCTTGATAATTAAAATAAGTAAGTGAAGGTAAGGACACTGCTTATTGGGTCAGGGTGAGCGAGGCATGATGCCCTAGTTAACAGTTACATGGATGTTTATGCTGTGATTAATATCAACTATGCTATGTTCATGTTGTGATTAATAAATAATATTGATTAATGAAGTTATGTTTATGGAAGTTTAATAAAGGTCATCAAATGTCATTCGGTGTGTGATGTGTGTTTATTGAAGGGGACCAGGACAAAGTTCTTTTCTGCATATGTTCAAACCTACTGTACATTTTTGTAATACTCTTCATACTTCTTAATTTGGCATTATTAGATTCATTTAATCAGTATTGAGTGCATAATGATATGATTGTTTTCCAGTTTTGTTTGTTTGTTTGTTTTCTTTTAACTTTTGAGTGTATTCAGGTATGTTCATATGTGTTATCTGAATCAATATGGATTTTGTTAAACAACAACAACAAAAATGCTTTGCTATGACCTGAAACTACATATAGCAAGATACTGGTTACAAATGTAATAAACAACTTCAGTTCTTCAGCTGTAACCACAAATGCAGTATTGTCATTCATATATGAAGATGTGATGCTCTTCTGGTTTCACAAAGAACTCTAACTCTCCATTTATGCACCATCAGCACCAGTCAATTGTGTATCCTAACACCCTACACCCTAATCAACCGAGTCTATGTTAAATCATCGAACACTTAAAAAAGTGAACAATGATTTATCAACCCCATGTAAGCGAAAGCTTACGGTTTCAAATGCTTAGAACAGCGATTTTTTTCCAAGGGAAAAAAATCTCTGTTCCAGAAAAAAAAAGTTTAAAACATTACATAAAGTGGGGGGCTTCGCCCCCACACCCCCCTACTTAAATATACTAACTCCGAGATTGCACTACAGTGATGAAAATGACAAAATAGTGAAACGGCCAAGCGATTTCTTACCCAGGGAAAGAATTCACTTCTATGCCATTTCACTATTCTGCCTTTTCGTGCTTTCAAGTTCTATCAAGACGCATTTGAAAAAATGTGTCTTCGATCATTTCATAGGAACCCGGTCAATCACCCCTTTAGCCATTTTGTATTTATGATTGTAGGAAGGCTAGTTATGAAAGCACGAGGGTTTACATTAAACATCATTTATATAGTTTGTTGGGGGCAGTGCATGCATCTTAGACCACCAAGCTGAATCTCATTAGTGTGACAAGTATTATTTTTACTTTCATCACAAATAATCATCAAAGGTGCACACAAGAAATGACTCTTTTTGGTGGTGGGAGAGGCAATCTGTGAAGGAACCCTAAAGGCAGTTACATTACAACTGTTACTCAAATATAAAATTAGGGTCATTATTTCTTTCACTTTTATCACAATAGAACAACAGGAGGGTGGTTACTTTTCATAAGGGATATGGGAAGGCAGGTTGTGTATGAAAGAGACTGACTTGCGGTCACTTAACGATAGTTAAACACTCTACAACTTGTGTCAGCATCTGTGTTTTGAGTGTGTGTGTGTGTGTGTGTGTGTGTGTGTGTGTGTGTGTGTGTGTGTGTGTGTGTGTGTGTGTGTGTGTGTGTGTCTATTTACATGTGGGAGAGTATGTGTTTTGAAAAAAATAATCATTGCAACTTTTATTTCTGGACAGTTTATGTGACTTCATAACAGAAGAGTTGTACCCTATTAGACTATTAGAAGAGGCAAATTCTACTGATGCAGTATTTGTGTTAAGAAAGCTGATACTTTAGATTCCATTGAATATAACAAAGAAAAAATGAAGGTACAATGGATGTTTTGGATTTAAGATTTTTATTTTTCTTATAATTATATAGGCCTAAAGTGAATGTCTCTATACTCAATTTGCAGCAAAAAACTTCATATTTTTATTTTTCACATTGAGGTGAATATGTAACACATGAAATTATGACTATCTTTCAATATTATAACAAAAGAACTAAAATCATGCATTTATTGTCCATGGAAGTGCTGTTTTCCAGTACTTAAATTGCTAATTGTGGAAAAGAATAAAACTGAAAGCATTGCTAGAAAAAGAGACTTAGCATTTGGAAATTTAGTATGCAACTGTTCATTACTTTTGTCACCCAATCCATATAACTACAGTTTATAACTGAATGTTAGATTTGTCATCAGCAGTTTGGTAGAACAAAAATGTCAAACTGTTTCATAAATATAACCCTGTAGTCATAGTCATTACCAAGAGGTCTACATGGTCATTAATGGTCATTACAATGTGCCAGGCTACATTACATTTGTTTTTCATTACATGTGAGTTTATGACCTGCATTTATGGTTGGGGAATGCAGCAAGGATATATAGGCCATATGCAGAGTTTATCTTTGCTGTGTTGTTATTACAAATGGCACACAGACTGTAACCTATATATCCACTTCTATATTTATAGGTATATCTATGTATATATCTTTACAGTGTGAGTATGCAAATGTCAATTCCAGTTTAACTGACAAAGTGAATTGATGTGTTTTGATTGAATTCAGTGGTGTTTGAGTTCCAGAAATGTCGATGTAGGAAACATTTACTTTTTCTGTGGTGTTCCAAACACAAACACAAGCACGACTTACATAATACAGCCTCTGGAGAACATATTACACACAATATATCACACACCAGTGTCTTGCCGGTCAAGCCCTAAGGCATAACACAAAAACAAATATCTTAGTCATAGAATCAATTGTGAGACACACAGATATCCCTCTCACCAGGCTGGATAAGGAAAAAATCACAGTCAGCTGTCTGTCAGGTGCCAGGATCCACTACATCACACATGCACTCAAGTGTCTCAACAACAGATGCTGTTATGACTCCGTCATATTCCATGTTGGTGTGAAAAACTTGAAACGTACCTCACTGGAATATATGAAGAGAGTCATGAATGAGCTCTCTGATTATGTGCCTCAGGCAGGTATGTCCCTAGCCTTAAGCAGCATTTTACATTTGTCTTTGATGATACCACAATGCAAACAAAAAATTATTGACTTCAACAATTGACTTAGTTTCTGGTGTCATTCAAAGGAGATAAAGTATCTGTCAGCCTGAGATGACATGATCAACAGACCACTATGCTTTGCCAGAGATGGTCTTCAACTGTCACACCTGGGATTTTGGTTACTGGCTAAGGCTCTTGCCACCCCCATAGTAACTTTTTAAGGCAATGTCATAAGATCAAAATTTCAGATGTAAAAATACCCTCTAAAAACAACCTCAATATTATGCTGTTAAATGCTAGTAGTCTAAACTAGAAACTGCACTCACTGGATGCAGTCTTCACCTTGGAAGATGCTGACATTTGTGCAGTCACTGAGACCTGGTTTAAGGCTGCAGAGAGCACACCAGCTATACCAGGTTACATTTCCTTTCACACATTCAGACCACAAACTGAAGGTGTAAGAACAAAAGGAGGTGGTATATCAATATTCATTAAAAATAAATACACCTCTAGATTGGTTAAACAGCACAATTCCCAAGAACTACTTCAGGTGCAATTGACTGTATGTAAGACCCCTCTTCAGGTCATTGCCAGTTACAAGACCCCCTCCATGAATCAGGACATCCACACTGCCTACATGGATCTACTTGAGTCAATCAAGATACAACCAAACACCCTTGTTTTGGGCGACTTTACTAACCTATCCATTGACTGGGTAAATTATACGTGTTCTAACTCACTTGCCCAAAGGTTCCTGGACTTTGTTAACTCCAATGCCCTGGCTCAGTGGATTGACACACCCACAAGAGGCTCAAACATCCTGTATCTGGTGCTCATCAACATGGGGGACTGCTGTACCACCCCCAATGTGTGGCCATCCTTGGTGAGATCTGACCACAAATCAGTCTTGCTAGACGTAACCATATCACAACCCTTCCACCAACAACTAGACTAAAAAATGTCTCCAAGGTCAGTTACAAACTGTTATGTGACAGCATAAATAGCTTCATAGCCCCTCCTCCCACTGATGGAACAGACACCTATGCTGAGTTGTACACCACTGCTTTATATGAGCACCTGTACAATTGTATTGACTCTGCAGTACCTGATAGAACCAAAGAAAGATCTTCAAGGAAAAACAAATATGCCTGGTGAACAACTGTCATTAATAGGCTATACCAGTGATGACAAATCTATGACACACATGTCAAAGGTGACACACCACAACATTTTGGGTGACACACCAACATTCACCAACACCCACGTTACCAAAGAAACTGAATGAACAGAAATATATGACTTTGCATCTATTTACTAAAACTCAACAACAAAAAAATCATTAATTGATGTTAATCAAAAAAAAAAATGCAACGTGTTCCATATTTTTTCAGTTCAGTTCAAAATGACTATTAAAAGTAGGGTAATTTTTTGGTGCACTATTTTAAGCCCAATTATGAGTGGACATATAGGTTTCTCTATTGTAAGTCACTGAGCTTTCTTTTAATTTTATAATACACAGCAGCACACGTGACTGGACTGTATTTCTTTAAATAAATGATTATGTAAAGAATTGTTTCTCTTTTGTTTGGGGGGGGGGCACTCCAGCAGAGTCAAGATACGTATTTTCTGAATTTTTGACATGCTGAGCCCAAAAGGGCCACTATCACTGGGCCATACAATAGGAGAAAGGAATTGCTGTCTAAGAGTAGGAAGGAATGGCCTCAAAACTGGAAACACTCTCATGTCCTTCTATTCCAATGTTGCAGTATTCAGTGGTGTGGGATTTCGCTTCAGGCAATCTGATGTCGGCTCCTAAACAAAAGCTTTTGCTTGGCTGCTGTAGGTGCATGGGACGTCACATGTAGCACCATAAACCAGGAACCTTAAATGTGATATCTGCACACACAGACCTCAGAACTTTTCAGCAGCAGATGAAGTCACTTTGATCGTTCAGCTCCTACTCATGATTTCTTCGTAAAGTAAGTTCCCAGTTGGGGAATTTTGTTTTCCATTAATATTGCTCATGCTTAGTTTACTGTAGTTTCTTGGCCGATGTCAGCTAAAAAAAGCAAATGTAGTTTCGGCCATCAGATACCACACAAAGATACCCATGATAGGTACGTATTTTGTCTAGGCAGGGAACATGACCATATGTCGTGTTCCATTTGTCAGTCATTCGTGCCCAAGATGCTTCGCAGTCATTTGGCCACATTAAATTTATATCTTGAGAACAAGTATTTTAAATGCCTTGCCCTTAGGATGGAACCTGAGTCAGTCGACCAACCTGAACTACCCAGGAAGAAGGCCAAGGTTTCCAGGCCTATTCCTACTGCCACTCTGCTATCGGATGTCCCATAGGCTTCTGATTTAGGGGCTGAGGAATCCTGATTTCTCCATCAGCTTCAATGGTTCCTGTTGAGGAAGCCATTTTTGCAGCCATGGAAAGCGCATCCGTGGAGACTATTCAGACGTCGGCCCCAATTGATGTTGAGGGGGATCCACTTGTTGGCCAACCGACCGAGTCCTTTCCTACTTCATGCTGGACTTCGATCCCTAGGCCATCCCCAAAGCCTACACCTTCTAAGAAAAGACAGAAGTCAAAACACATCATTCTTCTATCTGAAGAACAGCCAGATTGGCAGTCTTTTACAAGCTCTCTTATGCAGGCCGTCATGGCCCTTAGGCCCACAGGCCCTGCTTCTTCCACCATCCCTGTGCTTAGCCCTCACCCAACCTCTGCCTCTTCTCCCCAACATCCAACTACTCAAGAGGAAGAAGAACAGCAGTATCAATATGATTCCTCCTCGGAGGAATCAGTCTCTTATGTGTCCCAAATTGCTTCCCCTGTTGACTACTACTCCCCAGATGAAGACTCCATTGAAGCGGACTCCCTACCTGAAGATTTAACTTTTGGGGAAACTATTACTAAAATGAAGGAGTACTTCAAGTGGGACACTACCCTGATATCTGACACCCAGAAGAGATATTTTGAACATCTGCAACTTAAGTCTCCCTCTCCTTCAGCTATACCTCCTGTGCTACCAGCCTTCTTGGACACATTGAACTCTGTCTGTAAATAGCCAGATTCACAGCCCCCAACACCAAAACGACCAGACAGGTTTTATAAGGTGCCTGATGACCAGAAATTCCTGGTTAAACCTCCACTGGCAGATCCAACTGTCATTGCTGTGGCTCCTGACAGATAATCTAGACAGGTATCTTCTGCATCTCTCCTACCCACAGATAAGGAAAATAAAGCCCTGGATAGACTAGGCAGAAAAGTGTATACTTCCTCCACCCTGGCTTTCAGAGCCATTAATTACCAAACACACATGGTAAAATACACTCTGGACCTAGTGTCCTAGGCATCTACCCTGTTAGCCTCTACACCTGACTGTCCTACTAAGTCTGACATTGCATCAAAATGGTCCCTAGCCACCCAAGTGGCCAGACACTCCATTAGGTGTAGTTATGATGCAGCAGAAGTGTCAGTCAGATCTGCAGCTTCTGCATCTGCCCTCAGCAGATATTTCTGGCTATGCTTACAACCTCTTCCAGCGGATTTCAAATCCAAAATTATGGATGCTCCACTGGACCACAGCCTACTTTTTGGCAAAAATTCAGCTCAGTTCTTCAAGAACTTGCAAGAGAAAAGCAAAGAGCTGAAAGACATCAAACATTTGCTGGTGTCTCCCTTCCCTAAGTACAACAGGAATTATCCTGCAAAATGCTCCTTTCTCAGGAGGATGTCTTCCACTTCTCACCCCTTCTCCGCCAGACCAAGAAAAGATCCAGGAGACAGCCTTACTCCAGACCAACTAACACCCACCCCCCTCCAAACAGCCTTTTCCTGACAGAGGGGGCCCATCTTCTGTGTGACTGCTCTGCCCACCTCCTCTTGTCTGCCCGCCTATCCCAATGTCTCCCCTTCTGGAAAATCATCACCTCAGACCAATGGGTCCTTTCTCTCATTCAAAGAGGATACTTTCTATCTTGGAGGGAAAAACCCAGGCCAAAGAGCATTCCCTTCCAACCAAAAAACATCTCCACCTACTCCCTCTCATTGTGCAGGAGCTCCTCTCCCGAGGAACCATAGAACCAGTCCCTGTGGGCCAGGAAGGGAAAGGATTCTATTCTCATCTATTCCTAGTCTCAAAAAAGTATGGTCCTTGGAGACTCATACTAGATCTATCCTATCTAAACCAGTTCCTAAAAGTTCCACCCTTCAGCATGCTCTCTCTCTCGGCAAACCCTCCTGCCCTTGATATCACTCCAAGCCTTTATGGCCACTCTGGACTTAAAGGAAGCTTATCTCCACATTCCTATCATGCACTCCCACAGAACATTCCTGAGATTTACTGGCATTTCCTCACATTTTTAATTTACAGCCTTGCATTTTGACTTATCTACTGCTCCAAGAGTGTTCACAAAATGCCTGGCTCCTGCCATTGTATTTTGCCGAACCAAGGATATCCAAATATACCCTTTTCTGGATGACATTCTCCTTCTAGTGGAATCAGAAACCATGCTCCAAAGTCACCTAAAATTCATCATGACCATCCTGCACAACTTTGGGTTCACCCTAAACCTTCCAAAATCCACTCTGCACCCCCAGCTGGACAAAGTTTCCTGGGATGCAGGATCAGATCAGAGTTGATGAGATCCTTCCTCCCACAGGACAAAGTGCAGTCTCTCTCAAGTCACTTCCAAGAACTTCTGGAGTTAGCCCACCTTTCCGCAAGGCAGTTCTTACAAGTACTGGGGCTCATGTCAATCACGATTCCCATGCTCCCTTTAGCCAGGATGCACATGAGAAAATTTCAGTGGTACTTAGAGAATGTAGAGTCTCAGCACCAACACTCCCTAGACAAACTAATCCCCCTTCTGCCCTGCCTAAAGTCAGAATTGAGGTGATGGATCCAGCAAATCCTCCTCAACCAAAGCATTCCCCTACAACTTCCTCCCCCTATACAATCCATGTACACAGCTGCATCAGATCTAGGATGGGGGGCAACCCTAAAGGATTTCAGGGTTCAAGAACCTTGGAACCTTGCCCTTCAAAAGCAATGCATCAACGTCAGGGAGATGACTGCAGTCCTGCTGGCCTTTCAGGCCTTTCTCCCCATCCTTCAACCAGGCCTTCTTCACATTCTTACAGACAACACCACAGTCACGTGATACCTAAACAAACAAGGAAGGACAAAAGCCTATCTCTTATGCCAGATAACCTTACAGATTTGGGAGCTAGCCACCCAACACAATCTTTTCCTGCGGGCCTCTCATATCCCCTCTCAGATAAACAAACAAGCAGACTTGCTCAGCAGTACATCCTCTCACCTTCACAAATGGATGCTAGACAGGAGAAACATTTCTAGGCATAGTCCACCAGTGGGGCACCCCTCAAGTGGATCTGTTTACCTCCCCCCAGAATGGACAACTAAGCAAATTCTGCAGCAGGGATTGCACTCCATCAGCCTGGAAAGTGAATGCCTTCAGCTTTCCTTTGAAGGGGATGTTCCTTTATGTGTTCCCCCCTCCCAGTCATAATACAAAAGGTCCTTCTGAAAATCAAAAAGGACCAACCGAAAATCTTGCTGGTGACTCCCTACTGGCCAAGGCAACACTATTTCCCCGTTCTTAACTCTTTAGCCAAGGGCAATCATCACAAGTTACCCCACAAGGTGGACCTACTACCTCAGCAAAAGAAATCTCTTATTCACCTTCAGCTTCAAGTACTCAACCTAACACTTTGGGTGATCAGCTTCTAATCCCTTACAGACAGCTCTACTCTGAGGACGTGCTTTCAATCCTGAGGGAGGCCAGGAAACCAACTACTAGAAAGACATACCTATCTAAATGGGAAAGATTCTCTAATTGGTGTCTTCTTAAGGACAGGGACCCAGTGCAGCCTGACCCCTCCCTAGTCCTTAACTATGTGTGATATCATAAGGCTGGACTAGCTTACTCCTTAGTGAATGTCCACCTTTCAGCCATTTTAGCTGCTTACCCTTACAACCACCCCTGCTTTCCAGGCTGGATGTTAAACTTTTCCTGAGAGGGGTCCTACATTAAACCACAAAGAAAACCCATCCCTTCTCCCTGGGACCTCAACTTTCTGTTAGAAAAACTCACCTTACTTCCTTTTGAGACAGATAGTTCTGCCCCTTACAAATGTGCACTTAGAATGCATTCTTTTAGTGGCCATCTCTTCTGCTAGAAGAGTGTCAGAACCACAGGCCCACATGGCCTGCCCTCCTTACACTACCTTCCATAATGACAGAGTTATCTTATGCACAAATCCTTCCTTTATGCCCAAAGTGGTAAATGAACTATCCTTAAACCAGTCCATCCACTTACCTACCTTCTTCCTAACTCCAACCAACAAGGCAGAGAGGATCCTTCATTCCCTGGATGTACACAGGCTGTTAAGATTCTACTTAGACAAGACTAAGCTATTTAGAAAGTCTGACTAACTCTTTATCTCCTTTCACCCCAGAGCTCTGAGCAAGGCAGTCTCCAAACCAACCATTTCCTGCTGGATCAGGAAATCTATTCTTTTATGTTATTCACACCATGGCAAAGCCTTACCTCATGGTGTAAAAGCTCCCTCCACCAGGGGCATGGATACCTCCAAGGCCTTTCTTAAAGGCCTGGACACATCTTCCATCCTGGAAGCATCTACCTGGTCTACGGTTTACACCTTCACCAAACACTACAAATTAGACCAAGTCTCCAGGGCCAGGGCAGGCTTTGCTAGAGCAATCCTGCAAGGATTCCTGGAATCCTCTACCTCTGCCTCCTCCCATTACTCTTTCTAAGCTGTGTTACTCTCCCACACCATGAATACTGCAACACTGGAATAGGACATAGAATAGTTGTGTAAAATCTTACCATAACCATAGATGTCCTTCTCTTCCATGTTGCAGTATTCCTTCCCCCCCTCCATAACCCCTATTCCTCTCTTACTGCAGGGTCTGGCCTCTGGGCACTGCTTCCACTCCCAAAGGCTTATCTATTCAGCCTTACAGTGGCATTTGTTCTTTTTGCTGGCATCTTATTCTCCTTACTGGCCTCTCCTCTGGGCTTCAAGTTCTGAGGTCTGTGCATGCAAAAGTCACATTTAAGGTCCCTGGTCTATGGCTCTATGTTTGACATCCCATGCACCTACAGCAGCCAGGCAAAAGTGTTTGCATAGTAGCTGACATCAGATCACCCAAGGTGGAAAATCCTACATCAATGAATACTGCAACATGGAAGAGAAGGACATCTATGGTTATGGTAAGATTTTACACAACAATTCTTTCTCAACTTAAACAAGCAAATAAGGTTTCTAGTGAAATCCTCCAAAGCTAACTATGAATCCAAATTAGCTTCCCCTAACTAAGGATAACCACAAGACGTTTTTTTAGTTACATCTGTAATTTCAAAGGTAGGCCCTGCATTTGCACTGAACTTATAGTTAATTACGTTATATAGACAGAACCTTTGGATATAGCAAGCTTGCTGCTGACAGGTTCAGTGAAAACTTCACTCCCTTGTCCCCACCACATATACCCCAAAGCATCTCTAACACCTGTTCCCCACCTGGTATTTCTGAGGCGCAGGTCTTAAACATCATCTCCAAGGCCAAAAATACAGCCTCTATGGGACCAGACAACATCACGGGCTGTGTTCTACATGGGTTGAAACAGGAATTAGCATTACCATTAGGCACACTTTTCAATCACACCCTAGGCACTGGCTTTGTTCCAGTCGAATGGAAAACAGCTACTATCATCCCTTTACACAAAAGGGGTGCATCCATGGACACTGCGAACTGTAGACCTATTAGCTTGACTAGCTTTATCTGCAAGGCCATAGAACGAATAATCATGGACCTTATTAACAAAGATATAGGAAATCTCCAAATACTCAACCCCACCCAGTTTGGCTTTCTTAAGGGGAGATCATGCCTGTTAAACATGGTGGACTTCTTCGAAACAGTCACAACAGCCCTAGACGAGGGTGAATCTGTGAATATGGCCTACCTAGACTTAGCCAAGGCCACTGACACAATCCCCTACTGAAGCAACATTGATAAACTTACCCAGTTGGGTATCAACCCATATATTGTCAGATGGGTTGCAAACTGGCTCACTGCTAGAATTCATATGGTCAAAATTTTATATTTTATAAGCAGACCCCGTAACCAGTGGTATTCCACAGAAATCAGTTCTGGGATGCCTACTGTTCAGAATCTACTTCGAAGTACAGACTAAAGCTAAAGGACTGTGGCTGACAAAGTTTGCTGATGACTGCAAACTGGGAGTGATCATTGAAACCCCTAGCGATGTTAACATCCTTCAAGATGGTCTTAAGCAGACTAATGACTGGTGCACTCAGACAGAACTCCTCAGCCTGTTATGAAAGTTTACAGCTAGATGAATAAAATGCTGCTGACATTATGTGTGTAACTAGAGTGGTTGCTGAGATATTAAATTGTTTACAAAATATTACAAACATAATAGTTACTATGCTTACTGGGCCGTATAAAATTCAATTTAAGACCTAGATCCTAAAGAATACTACCACTATAAAAATAGTTTGTATTGAAGGATTTTCCACATATACTTCTTTTATAACCCCTATGGTTCCTGATATATAAACATTTGTTTGAAATGTGAGGACATAGTTTGATTCTGTCTAAAGGCTTAGGCTCCTCCCATTGGAAGTTACAGTGTACATTTCCTGAGTTTCATTGGAGTGAAAGAGTTAAACGTAATGCAAAAATATGTATTATCATCCCCTTTGTCAAGGGCAATGTTCCTGAAAACTGCCACATCAATAGTAATACCCTAAGCACACAGTCAGTGGTGAGAGATCTGGGCACACAGGTTGAAAGTAACCTTAACTTTAATCAGCATGTCTCCACAGTGGTAAGAAGGGCATTTTATTTTGCTCAGCTCCTAAGTAAGCATATTGCCTCTCTTATCAGAACAATAATAGAGTACAACGCTCCCATTGGTATGTTCCTTTCCCAACACCTGTAGCAATTGGAGAGACCACAAAAGTTCCCTGCAAAAAAAAAAATCAGGGTCTTCAAGATCTGTCTTATGAGAACAGACTGAAATCATTGTCACTTTACTCTGCATTGTACAGACTACTCAGAGGTGGCCTGTGCCTTGCATATAGAGCTATCTCTGACCCATCTTTAATGGAAATGCTGCACATTCACAAGTCATATGGCACACGGGTCACTCACTCAAAGGACCTTAACCTGGTATGTGACATCAACAGTACTTGCTGGAGAGACAGATTTGTCTTACAGAGGTTGCCCTACCTTTGGAGCAAGCTTCCTATTTATGTTAAATAAAGCCCCTCATTGGTTCTATTTAAGCGTAATTTGGACGATTAGATGGGTAACTGGAAATTCACCCTGGGGGTTACACCTGTGCTGATATTAGTGTCTGCTTGAACCAGACACTCTTGAGAATATAGGTTGAACTTGGCTAGGCTTGTAAGGGACTTGGGGCCATTAGCCTAGTAACTTCCTATGATCCTATGATGCTATAAGATGTTATATTTGCAAGAAAAGACATATGTAGCAGCAACCACATCACAGTGATATAACGGCATATGTAGAAATATGTAGAAAACATAACTGAATAGGCACTAGTGCAGTGGTAAGCATTGTTACCTCACAGCAAGTGGTTCTCCAGTTCGATTCTCAGCTGGAGTGCTTTCTGTGCGGAGTCTGCATGTCCTTCCTGGTTCACTTGGGTTTCCTTCCAGTACTCTGATTTCCTCTGATGTTCCAAAGACATGCATCTATAGCATTTCTCCTTAGGCCTCCACTGAAAATGGGCTCTACCTCAGCCAGGCTTTCCCAGTAAACAAATGTTAAACAAACAAACAAATGTATAAAATACAGTTATAACATAAAGGGTTCTGAACTAATGCCACCATTACTCTCAGCTACTTACATTGTTTAAGCTGCAACAGGAACCATAGAAACACAGTGGTCAGGACATCTTCCATGTGATGTAGCCATGCCAAGTGCCCCTACCCTGCCCTTCAAGAGAGGTAGCTGGATACGATAGTATTACCTGTCCTCTATCCCACACTTGTACACTTCTGTTTACCATTAGTGCTGGTAAGGTAAATACACCTGAATCTACTGTAGGTCCTAACTGGGATACTTATATAGCAATATATCTCAACAGGAAGCATGGCCAAGTACATATAGAGTAAGAATATTGCTGCATGTGATAGGATCACTGCAGGCACACAAGATGAATGGCAAGATTGTGTGGCCATCCACCTCTGGAGAGTATGTGCCTGTGGCACTTGTGCTTGGAAAACAAATGCAGACAGCAACTGTAACACAGTATGAAGGGACCAGAGGGAGTCACACTTGATGATGTAGACTGCACATGCCAGTGAAAACATACTGTAACTTCTATGTGGATGCAGTCTGTAACAACATATTTTCCATGTGCTTCCTGACAGACAATACACCATCCATATAACCACATGCTGTAAGTTCACAGCATGAAATTTAGATGCAGAACAGGGCAGAACAGTGCTTACAGACTGTGGAACATTAAGTCTCATGACATTCCAGGAAGCAGTGTTTGCAATCACCCCAGCCTGGCCTGAGGCACCCAGTTGGGTGGTGCTACTACATGGTTACCATAGCAGATCTATCCCTAGGGTGCTGAGTTGCTGCAACATCACACATCAGAGCAACTCCTCCAAAAGACACACACACAAAATGAACTACTGCGTGTGAGGGAGATCAATGCAATTAAGTGCCTGTACACTGAACTGTTCATGTAGGAAATTCTAGATGTGGACCTGATTTGTCTGGGAAGGAGGATCTGGCATGTAATGGAGTCCTTCCTAAGCCCTAACACAGCCTTTCCCATGTGGGCATCAGACACACAATCATCATTTCCAGTGCCTGAGGCAACTCTGCTTCATGACTGCAAATGACTGTGTGAGGCCATATCTTGTGCTTTTCTTGAACGGAATCAGTGCCTGTATCATGTGCGGACACACCACTCTTTTGCTGATGTCCTGGCCCTATATGTCAAGGATATGACATGGAAATGCAGAAGTTGCTCCTGTCAGGATCTTTAAGATAGTCCATCCTTTCAAGGTCAGGATAGCCATGTCCCTAACACCCACATATGCTATGCTAAGAGAAATGCATACCTTACCTGACATAATGTCTTTCTACTGTGGGTGGATGGTGGCTGTCATATAATCACCTACACTTGCCAACATCTCTTGTGATGTAACATGGGACCATTATGTCTGAAACAACATGTAGTACAGTGGCATATGGCTGTAATTTAGGGGAAACATGTCCCTGTAGTGATACCTACCTCATATGCGACATGCACCAACCTGCACCACATTCAACATACTGCAAATGGAAATAACTGGCATGGAGACAAGTGAATATTTCTATCTTCTTATTAATATTATGTCTAATGTAGGGATGGACCTTTGGTCCCAGGGCAGCTTGTAGGAGAACTGTCTTGTTTTTGGATTGCAGTCACAGGTCTATTAAAATATGCTGGTATTCAGCAACAATACTGCCATGTCCACCCACCTTGCTAACATCCATTGTCTTCTCTACTGATTGCCTTTGCCTTTTTTCTTGTTTGCCAACATGTATCTTTAGAAGTGGACCATTAATCTGGAGGGAATCTAGGAGGACATGATATTTTTGGGTGGTAAAATTAAGCTTCTATTTCTTAGTAGCCATTACAACAAAACAAACACATGTGTGCAGGTGAATCATATGAGACATAATATTCCTGGGTGGTAAAATTAAGCTTCTATTTCTTAGTAGCTATTACAACAAAACAAACACAGGTGTGCAGGTGAGTCATATGGTGTAGTAGTACAGTGCATACACATGTAAGACCAGGTATGCAAAACAGGCTGTTCAAAACTAATACCTACTTGATGGCAAATTAAGCAGTACTACCTATAGGAACTACAATGTTCCAATGATATGGAGCACTGCTTGATCAAATATGCATCTGGAACAGCATAAAAATGTTATTTAAATACAGATTAACATGAATGCATATGCAGTGAGGCTTCTGCAATTAAATTACTTATGATAACATCCATGAAGGGCAAGCAAGTTACCACTATCAGGGAACTTTCATGAACGATAGGTGTACAGCCATCAAAACTGTGTCTTATTTGGTATGCCCCACCAGAAAAGACTGACAAATGGGTCACACAGTGGACTCAGTCAGTTGCAGGATGTCAAGATTCTGGTACAGTAATCACAAAGGGTTTCCAAGTGTATGGACAGAGAGGGGCTGCCATTCCTTGGCCATGTGCTGTCCAGCCATTTTATGCTCTAGATAATGTCTCTTTTCCTAAGGGATGCTCATGTGCATGACTGTAGGAGAGCATCTTTAAGTGATTACCATGGAGACAGTAATCTCCTGAACTGGAAAATGAAGTTGCCAAAACTGGTCAGACTCATGACAGGGAACCTGAGAGGTTGTGGGCACTTACGGAACATGACTGTTGGAACCCCACAGCACCGCCTGGTCAGTATGGTTAATATTTTTTACCCTATATATATCCTGTACCATAATGTGTGTTGTGTTGTACTAATGTATTACTTCTACAAATATTCCAAACTGCCAGGAAAATGAGGAAGCCTACCGGGAGCAGGAGGAATGCCTTCTTAACATCGGTTAAGTTTTACTTGTATAGTCTTATGCACGTAGCAGTGTAGCTAGTAACCTAATATAGCTTTGACAAAGTGCCAGTCTATTACTGCAGAATGATGGCTACATGCTACAGATGTACCAAATTATGCAATAGTCCTATGCAAGCTGGAAGTGGGTATCATATATAGTCATATCATGTTAATGGTGCCGTATTGTGCAGCAGGTCTGTGTAAGCTTTTTGTGGTCATTGCATGACACATTCTTGGCATCAGGTTGGACAGCTGCTTATGTACTCCACTGATGACATTTAATAACATGCAGGGGTCTCCTTCCATGTCACATTTTATGTCCAACTAGTCAATAAAGCTTGTGTGGCTTGCACACAGCAATTGCATTTATAAGTGAAAAAACATACGTATAATATTGTAGTATACCTATTGTCACACATCTTTAATTTGTAGCTAAGAAACTTGTCAGTATGCATAACCATGCATAGTGGTGTTAAATGTGATGCAAAGCCTGATATATGGATGTGCATGACCTTTATATATTTTTGTGTGCTGCAGATGATGCTGTGCATTACAGGGGTTACAGCATATGCAATATGCAGTCCATGCAGGTATGCCCCAGGATGATTGGCTTCTACTGTTTTGTTTGGGCAAGATGAAGGACCTCCTGGTTAACATACATGTGAGTATGTTTGATGACTATCAGCTCAAGAGTGCACTGCATCAAGATATATATAATATCATGTAGCTATTGTTTTTATACCTTCAAGCTAACTCTGATATTCACTTTGTATATAACATGTACATATACTGCATTTTGTCTTTCACTTTGTATATAATGCAACATATCTATTGTGCTTACCACTGGGCAGAGACTGAAATAGGTCCAATAAGATCAGTGCTTTGCCCCAGTGAACAAATTCAAAGTAAAATAAATAAAATAAAATGTTCAGCACCTACTTGTCATCATGAGGTGTTATGGCAAAGGCTGGTAACGGAGCTATGTGGACTACAGTTGAATTGTATTATCCTTTTTTATGTCAAACACATCTGCTATATATGCCTGACAGACTCATTCCACAATGGCTAGTGTCAGGAGATAGTCCATCTACATCATCTCTAGTCCTTCCACATGTCATAAGACCTGCATATGTCCACAAATAGTCAGGTAGATGACACAGCAGGAGCACCTATTCCACAGCCACAGGCAGTAGCTTGGACTGGCTCAGAAAATTGAATAGTTTCCTGTTGTGCCCATTCAACCACAGATGCATTTAGGGAAAATACAGGCCAGCCATGTTTTTATTGTATATATGTATACATTTATTGTACAGTTGTATACATATCAATTAGTTGGCAGAATGTTTTCATTATTTATTATTTGTTTTAAATGTATGTGCATTTGAATATATATTTTATCATACATAAAAAAGATCATATATGTGCTGGTGTCTGTGTGTTCCAGGACCCTGTGTGTGGAGTTACACTGGGGTGAATTTACCTATGAGGTATTTATGAGACAGCAATAAGGGCCTTGTTATCCTGGTATTCTGACCAGATATGTTAGGAGGCTATAGTACATCTGTGCACATTCAAGCATCTACAAAGTATGCTTTCAATGCTCTCATCTTGCCATGATGCACCATGACTGGTACACATACGTGCTACACAATTTACAGGCCAGTGTGCACTTCCTCAAATTAAGTTGCTGTTTATGAATTTTGTATTATGCCATATGCGCGCACTACTTTACATAGATCGTCCATGTGTACAATGGCATAGTATGTTTATGAATAGCAGGAACAACATTTCTTTTGTGTATACTGTTGTGTATATCACAATGCATCTATCAACCTGAATATCTAGTAATGTTTATTTCTGAAAAGATGTGTTACTACAGATAGAGGGATCTTATATACAGCTTGTCATAATACATCTCAAATATAATGTGCTGCAAACCTACTCTGCACACATGCAATAACAAAGTGTTTTTTTTCTTCTTATACTATTGTCTGTCTAAAGGATTTGTCCTTTCTGTGATACATATAAAAAACATTTCTGATTCTGTTCATTCTGTTTGCAACCGACTGCTGCACAGGCTGATTAATATATATATATATATATATATATATATATATATATATATATATATATATATATATATATATATATATGGGTCCACTTTGTAATTTCGAAATACTGAAATCTCAAATTGCAGTATTTTGAACTTACAAAGCCGCAGACTCACATTTTTGAAACCGGCAGAGGCGTGAAATTCAAAATACCGAAGCACGGATATTTTGAATTTCTGCTTCCGGCGGTATGGTGTGTGGATGTTTGGGTTTAATTTTGGTAAGTTTGTGTGTTTAAGTATGTTGGTTAGGGGTTTAGTGTGTGTAAGTGTGTGTTGTGACTGTTATGTGTGTGTCTGAGGGACTGTAAGATGTGTGTGCGTGAGTTCTGTTTGTGTTTCTGTTTGTGCGATCTCGAAGTTAGAATATATAAGTAGGGAGGTGTGGGGGGTGCAGGGGGACTTGCCCCCCTGCTTATATGTTTAGATGAGTTTTTTTGATTGTGGGGGGGTGTTTTGTGTATGTTTATGTGTGTGCTGTATGTGTAGCATAGTTACGTGATTTTGAATTTTGCAGTTGTGCGTTTTCGAGTTTGTGAGTTTTGACCGGGTTTTCGGCTTTGTGGTTTCGAAATACTGAATTTCGAGATTTCAGTATTTCGAAATTACAAAGTGGACCTATATATATATATATATATATATATATATATATATATATATATATATAGATATACATATATATATAGCTCTATATATATAGCTCTATATATATATATATATATATATATATATATATATATACGTGTGTGTGTGTGTGTGTGTGTGTGTGTGTGTGTGTGTGTGTATATATATATATATATATATATATATATATATATATATATATATATATATATAGATATATTTATTTTTTATTATTTATTTTACATTTGTTAACCAGGAAAGTCCGACTGGATACATATCCATTTTCAGTGGAGGCCCGGGGAGAAAAGCTCCAAGCAGATAAACATTAAAATGCAGTATACAGTAATATTTAGCAATTAACAAAATCAAAAGAAAAATACACATAGGTTACATATTTAAGAGAATGGTCTGAGTAAGGTAATATTTACAGAGATATTACGCAATTTAACAAAAATAAATAGACAACTACAAATAGGTTCCATAATGAAAAAGGTTCAAAGTAAGGTTATATTTGGATAAGAGAAAGTGAACAACAATGTGGGAGGTGGAGGGAAACTATAAATGTTGTAAGTAATTGCAATGTTAAATAGTTAATCGCTATGTAATCCAATGTAACTACTGTCTGTTTATTTTAACTGTGGAGCTTTTCTCCCCGGGCCTCAACTGGAAATAGACCTACGTCCAGTCGGACACTCCCGGTCAGCAAATGTAAATAAATAAAATAAATAAATAAATAAAAGGGAGAAAAATAATTAAACATATAAGAGAAATGAGGGTATAAGTAGAGGAAACAGGTAAAGGAAGATTATTTATAAAGAAAGAGAGGAAGAATGAGATAAGATAAGGGTAGGTTAGGTAGAAAGCAGAGGCTGAGAACGGAGGTTACAGTTCTGATAATGGAAGCTAGAGCTAATATAAAGGGGTAGAAGAAATTAATTGAAGGAGGGTACGGATATATATATATATATATATATATATATATATATATATATATATATATATATATATATATATATATATATATATATGTGTGTATATATGGATTCACTTTATAATCTCGAAATATTGAAATGTCAAACTTCAGTATCTCGAGACTATAAAGCGGAATATGCACAATACCAAAACCCCAAAAGCGCGAAATTCAAAATTGTGACTTCTAAATAAATCTTCTACCACACAAACATACATACACCTTTCTCCCCACACTACAACAAACCAACAAAACACACACAAACACAACAACACAAATACACACACCTACCCTACATATAAGAAGGGGGGCAAGCCCCCCACCCCCGCTACTTATATATACTAACTCAGAGGTCGCACTAATAAGACTAAGACAGTAAACCCACTACTACACACTCTGCATTCCCCTTGCATAAACACACATCACATATGTACAAACACCACCACTCTCAACACTTACACATTCAAACTCTTACCTATCTACCTTAACCTACACCTAAAGACTTCAAAACACACTCACAGAGACTCAAATCCCTACCCAAAACCCTTAAAAAAAAACAACACTTACCTGAATCTCCACATATATACACACAATGGCAGCAAACCATATCCCACACTGCACTTTCCAAATACAGCAAGTCCCATGTAGAGCACGACCACAACCACGGATTCGACATTCCGGATTCGATCAAGTGCAGTTTCACTCAACTGCACTTTTGGCACTTTTGTCTTGAGATACTGAAATTCGAGATTTCAGTATTTCAAGACAGTAAAGTGTTTATATATATATATATGAACATCATATATATATGTGTATATATATATATATATATATATATATATATATATATATATATATATATATATATATATATATATATATATATATGGATATACTGAACATCACTCCAGTCAGTTAATTTCTATGGTAACGAAACAACCAAAAATAAAGTATTGATGTCTGCGCAGACAAGCCCTTCATAAGCTGTTGTCAAATAGTGTTCATGTAATTTTACATCACACTATAATGTGGTACTAGCCTTCCCTACAGCCTTCAGCAAGCAAATTCTCAGTCCCTAGTAAGTATAGTGTTACAGTTCCTCCTCTTATGCCTAAGTCATTGGCTTATGTTGTGTCTCTCCCCTCCTTTGAATGTCCCATCTGAGGTGTTATAAGCATAGAACATTTGCGGTGTCATTTTCAAATATATAGTGAACTAGGAGCTCCTGTCCATTGTAGCGTTCCCATAGCTGTGTGATGGCCATGTACATAACTGTATTTTACTACTTATGTTTGACCTTGTATTGCTACTGGAATGTTGTAAATACTTGTTTTTTTTAGCCCATTGCTCAAATCATACTGTATTGTAAGTGGTCTTTGAAACTTACGAGCTCTGTTCTGCTGCTCGTTTATACCACAACAGTGCTTAGGTAGCTACCGTATGACTTTATGAATCATAACTATTAGGAATTTATTTGATAGATATAATTGTATGGTACATAGTGTAATTGTCGCCATAGTGTGAGTCAGTTGAAGTGGTGAAAGCTAAATATTGTGCTGTAACATATGACTAGATCTTGTTAGTGTGAATTGTTTGTCCTGTGTAGTGTATATAATAGACATCCTGAGCTTGAGAAACTGATAACTACTGTTCCACAATGTACGGGGGATCATACTGGACTGTTTCTAACTAATAAACTCACTTATACTTCAATTTATGTAACTTTCTCCCCACTATACCTCACCACATCTTTGTTACCCATGTCCTATCTAACCTAGTCATTTACTGGATTATTTTTTTTTTATATTTTATAGTTCCCTTTAACTAAAAACTGTGTGCACTAACCTCCCCTTGAAAAGCCATAGTTTGGATACTGCTCCGGCCATAGAATCACAATGAGAAATTGCTTAACTGAATTATCAGTGTATGTATTGCTCTACGATACTGTAGAACTTGTATTACTATTTGGGATACTATCTCTAAATGGCATGCACACAGCTAAGGACTCACCTCTAGGCATCCCGGTTCCTCCAGCAAAATATATTATAGCATACACTTGAAATGCGTAAAGTTTTTCTCCCTTCTATGGCTATGTAATGTTGAAACAAGACAAATAAGACATAGAACAGGAAAATACAGCAGACGCTATAATACCTTTGTCTGTAGCAGACTACCATCTAGATTTGCAACCTTCTTCCCGCCTGCATTGCTAATAAGGGTAGAAATAAAGACTAAACTAAAAACAGAAAAAACAATAACAGCTGCATATCATATCCTGTAATTGCTACTGAAATACTTACAAGGGCTACTGTTGGAAATGGGCCCGACTGATTGTTTTTCTTTGCGAAAGTGCGATCTTGCTTTGCGGCTCAACCTGCTCTATTCACCATCATTCTTGCTCGGGCTCACTCCACTCCTCTACCCTACCCCCATTCCAACCCACCCCCACTTTCCTTTTATTTATACTTAACAAACCACACCGCCTCCAGCTCATCCAATCAGTACGCCTCACTAATCTACCTTACTGGCTAATCAATCACTCTATACATGGTGAAGGTCCTTAACTGCTATTCCTTCACACCTCTCACTAAAAACTCAATTAACTAGATATCCTAAACACAATTTTTCCCCAATAATATATATTTGTTAACTACGAGACTCCCTAGTTCTAATTTCCCAACCATAAAAAGAATATTGACACACCTTATTATTCTTACATTTTAAACTGTAGCAACCCACAACTCCAGCTACCATACTACCATACAACAACCAGTCTCGTGCCACGTTACCTCCATATACAGTAATCTGACTCAGACATCTGCTAACATCACTATATTACCATCCATCTTCAACATATGTATCCATCATTTCACTCACTCTTCCCCACTTCCTCATGCCACCACACCCACTCACTCTCTAAAGTATGATAGCCACCTACTTAATTTCTTAAAAACACTGGTTTCTTTCACCTCTAACTTAGCTCTCAGTTGTGATATTTACCTCAGCCCTGGCTGAGATACTAAACTTCACTGTTCTACTACTGCATATTACAAACAGACTCAATGCTCAGCAATCCCCGCTAGGGGACAATCTGACCTTCTAATTCTAAACCTTAATATTAGAAGTATCAGTAACAAAATTCAGGATCTACATGCCAATCTAACACTCCACTCCACAGAGATAGTCCTACTCAGTGAAACATGGCTTAAACCTGCCATTTCCAATAATGAGATTCACCCCCAGGGTGCAATATCCTACTTCTTGACAGATCAGGAGAAAAGAGCAGTGGTGTTGCCTTTCTATATAAAAATTATCTAACTCTAGCAGCCTCCAAGTAAAACATCCCATCTTTTGACAAAGCAGAAGAATTACTTCCAATACTTACCCTGAACTCAAATAAACATATTAACCTAATTGAAACCTACATCCCTCCTAGCAACAATACCCTCACATTGGAAAACATACTAAGCTGGTCTGACAAACCCTACCCCAAGAAAAGATTATCCTAAGAGACTTTAATATAGACTGGACAGCTTGTAGTTCCCAAAATCTCACGAATCACATTAATCTGTATAGCTTTACCCAGCTAATACAAACCCCTACCAGTATCAGTAAAACACAAATAAACAATCCATACTAGACTGGATATTAACTAACAAACCACTCCACATTTTCTACTCTGGCTGTCTCCCAGATACCTAAGAGATCATCTCTCTGCCTACATAATTAGACAATGGACCAACTCAAAGAAACAAACGACTTTCAAACAAATAAGAAGCACAAAGCAATTTAACCTCAAAAACTTCTTCATCTCCCTAGTCCACTCCAATTGGCTGCCACTGAAACATCTTCCCCTGGGAGATGCTGTCCATCATTTCAATAAAACCTTCCTCTCTATTCTAAACACACAAGCTCCTACCAAAACCATACATGTAACATCTAATTATGTCCCATGGCTAAAAAAAGAAACAGGGTCTCTATTAATTGCAAGAGATAAAGCATGGAATCAGTGGTACAAAACTAAATCCAATACCACCAAACAAAAATATCAAGAGCTAAGAAACAAATCAGGCAAGACAAAATAAAGTAATACACTGATATCCAAACTAAGCACCAAAAGAAGCCTCAAAAGTTCTGATCAGCAATAATAACTGTACTCTAACAAGGCAAAACAACTACTCCACAACCCACTACCTCAGATAATATAGACAATATAGCTGCCCAATTTAATACATACTTTACCGAATCCCTAGCAGCAGTATCTAGAAAGCAGCCACCCTTCCCAACCCTAGACAGTCCAAGTACCAGTAAAACTGAAATCACCTTCTCCATTCAGCCAGTCTCAACTATAATAATAAAAAAATGCTTAGTTAACTGAACCCCACTACTCTAGCCACAGACAATTTACTACCCCAATATCTAAAAATTGCAGCCAAAGCAATAGCATACCCTGTTTCAATACTTATAAACAGATCCATAGTTGGGCACCAAATTCAGTCTTATGGAAGACTTCCCACATAATAACACTTTACAAAGGAGGAGGCAATTGTATTGACCTAGCCAACTACTGAGCTATTGCAATCTTATCCCCACTGTCCAAAATATTAAAGAGAATTGTGCACACACAGCTCATGCACTATCTGTAATTAAATAACCTATTAACTCAGTCACCACATAGTTTCCATCCACACCACAGTACAACCACTGCCCTGTTATATTTTACCAACACAATAAATCAACACAGAAACAATCACAAATATGTATATTCAATTTTCTTAGACCTATAGAAAACCTTCGATATGGTATCCCACAGCAAACTCCTAACCACCCTTGCTTCACTAAACTTTTCCCAGTCTGCAGTTGACTGGTTCCAAGACTATTTGACTGGATGTCAGCAAGCAGTATGATGGCAAGGAGATCTATCACCCCTTCAATCAACCACCATAGGTGATCCCAGGGCTTCATACTAGGTCCCCTCCTTTTCTCATTATTCACTAACAACCTCCACACCTCATTCTCGCATTCATCCCTAATTCAGTATGCCGATGACTCCACAGTAATGTGTCCTACTCCTACTATTTAAGAATTACAAGTGCTCACCCAAAACTCCTTTCTTGCAATCAAAACCTGGCTAACAAATTTCCACCTCATCCTGAACCCCAACAAAACAAAACTTTTGCTATTTCACCCAACTAAAACTACAACAGCCCTCTCCTTTTTCACTATCAAATCTGTCAACAAAACCAAGATCTCTCCCACTGCCTATACTAAGCTGTTAGGAGTAGACAATAATATGAGATTTCACTACCACATATATCAAAGCATAAAAAAGTTCACAAAAAACTAGCTACTCTGTATAGGAATAAACTTTACCTCAGAAACAACACAAAAGCCACAGTAGCTCAAACACACTTGATCTCAACCCTACTGTATGCATCACCCATACTCACCAACCTTAGAAAATCTCACCTTGCAAAACTTGAAACATGTTATAATAAAATTGCTAGATTTGCAACCAACACAAACTCCAGGTCCCATCACTGTAAAGCACTCAGGCAGCTCAACTGGCATGAGTTTCCCCAACTTCTACTTTACACCTAACTAACCATGGCCCATAACTTACTCCATCAGGAAGAAGACACCTGCCCTGCAAAATCTAATACAACCATACTCCAGTACCAGAATGTTATGATTCAGTAATAAATCCCTGATACAAGTCTCCGCTATAATCAAGGTGGGGAATCCCTCTTCTTCAACTGTATAGCTAAAATCTGGAATACTTTACCTCCCAGTATAATATCTACCACAACCTCAGTTCAATTTAAGCTTTTACGAAAAACTCACCTATCCAAAAACTGGATATGTCCATGTATGGCTCCTGACTAACCTACTTGCTCCTAATGTTGATACTATATTAGATTCAGTCTTACTGTGTACATGCCAACACAAATGATATCTAGTACTATGTTTAATTATTCCATGTGTCTCTCATTGTATATTTAATTGTGTTTTACTGTACTTGTTATATTGTAATTGTACCTGTGTTATATTAGCTTACTTTTTATGTGCAGCTTTTCTTCCTGGGCCTCCACTGATAAAGGACATGTATCAAGTCGGACTTCCCCGGTTAACAAATGTAAAATAAATAAAATAAATGTTAGTCAAATATTCTGCTGTATGAAGTCTTTTTCCAACACTAAGACCTATGTATCACCCACATTACTTTAAACTCTATTATCATCTGGTTATTTTTTTAAGGCAAGACACAGCAAGTAAAGACAAATATCTTGAAAGGTGAGTTGCACTATTCCTTCATGACATCATGGCTGTTTTTGAAATGTATCTCATGAAAGACATTCCAGGTGCAGAGATTGCTGTACTAGGTCAGTTTATAGGTTCATTGGTAAGTATTAGGCTAGCTGCTGTTGTGGGCCATTTTAAACCTAGTGAATTTCCCTTTTCGTGCTCGAATTAAACTATCCCATTTGATTGGCCTTACCCATCCTATAGTCAGTACGTATATAGTACCCCTAATAAGAATAACTGGGATCATACCATAGATAATTTAAGGGGAACCATGTGTGAGATAAAGCATTTAAGAGCTGTCTCTGTCCAATAGTAGTACAGGTGCCTCTGTCCATTAGTAGTTCAGGGGGCAGTCCTGGGTACATATTCTGCTTCCCATCCATAGATCCAAGTTGCTGTTGAATGTGGACAGAGATGATCTTTGTTTTATATGGCTGGGGCGTACATTGTTGATGTTTTAAACTTCTGTCTTTCTGCTCATTATAAAATGACAATCTCCACCTCATAAGCACAGACAACCCACTGTGACTCATTTTATGTCAGATTATCCTCTTTTGCTTGTATCTTTTTTCTCCACATCGGTATGTTTGAGTTACTGAAGAGACTCTAAGTTGGCTTACTTCCACTATAAAATATGTACATAGCATTAGGTGGTCTGCATAGTGACTGAGTATGGTGATTCGCCACTAAACATATTTGGACTTATACAATTATTTCTTTCAGTCCAGAAACTGAGAAAGACTCTGGTCATGAGAACATTATATGTGTTCCTTAAATCTGCTTTTGACAATCTTATAATGACATGACAGCTCACACTCTCAATGTCCACTTTCATATTTTTGCATCCAGATGTCATACCAAGATCCATAAAACCCAATTCTGCTATTCAAGAAGTGTGAAGGAATTTGATTCCACACACTTTAGAAAGTATACTATACTATAGATACTGAACTCTATGATTGCTCTATAATGTGCTAATATAACAGTTTAATGATAGTTTTTCTTACATATTTATATTTCGGAAATGCTAACTCATAACTTCAAATTTCCTGTGAAATGTTCCAAAAGTTAATATGTTTATGTATTTGTTTATTTATGCATGCATCTATGTATGTATGTATTACCTTTCTTTAGCAGAAGGTCCAACTGAGTGAAAAACTCGTTTTCAGAGAAGACCTAGGAAGAAAAGCCCCAAGTATAAAACTTTGATGCAAGTACATAAAAAGTATAGAAATGCAGTGTAAGATGATAACAGTAACTTGTAGAAGACATACATATTAATATGCCACATAGACACTAAAATCGCCAGTAATTATGAATATGTATGTCAATTTAAGAGAAAAACATATTTTCAAGCAGTGAGAAAAGCAATGTGCATAGTTTCAAGTTGTTGAAAGTAATTTAATTCAGTGATTAGTATTTCTAGTGATAGGAAAATACTTGGGGGGGATAGAATAGATGTTTTTATTGACACTACTCTATGATAAATTTACTGTACTATCTCTATAAGCTGCCCAGGTGAGGAGCACTGACGTAGCCATTTGTCTGCCAAGTAAGATTTTAGCTGTGTTTTGAAGGAGACCTGAGGGTGTGCTTGCCTGGGAGAGTAAAAAATAGTATTCCAAATTTTGGAGATGTACATAGATAAAAGACAGTAATCTGATTAGTTATTTCATTTGGAGATATGCAGAAGTTTGCTAATAGATTGGCATGATCTACATGGAGTGCATAGCTGAATGAGGTTGACAAGAGATGGGCATTTGGTCGGGCTAAGGATGAGGTTATGGTGTATGAGGAGGTGGGAGTATGGAAGATTGAAGGGGAGGTGGGGTCTAAACAATATAATTCTTTGAGAGCTGTGCAGTGGTGGATCCTATAATAAAGGTCTTGCTATAGCACTGGTTCAACTTGTTGAGTAGGGAGGATTGTAGGGTAGGAAGGATAGGAGCAGAGTAAGGGAGTGTGGGCAGAAGGAGATAGGAGGCAATACTTTTCATGTGGAATTGGTAGTGAAGGTTTTTATTCTGTAGAGGGTACCAAGCTATTGATATGTTTTTATTATTATTATTATTATATGTTGTATGTGGTAGTCAAATTTCAGATTTTCATATATATGTCTAACAATTTGTTTAAGGGATATGTTCAATTTTTGTATTGTCAAAAGAGGTAATAATGAAGAAATTACATTTCTGAGTGTTTAACTGTTTGGGAGTGAAAATAATATTTTTGGGGGTAGGGGGTTAAGAAATAATTGGGATTTGGTTAGTCAAGGTTCTAGTAAAGTCAGATAGTCTTGAGTTATTTTTTGTAGATTGCCAATGTTGTTGGCTAAGCAGAGAAGTGTGGAGTCATCATCATACTGTATTACAGAGGCACATTTTGTTATTCTTCAGGCATCATCGATGAATATATTAAAGAGAACTGGACCAAGGTTAAAACCTTGCTGGACTCCAACATTTACAGGAAGATAGGAGTATAGCTGATTTTACCATCTAACAGCCTGAGCTCTATTAGACAGGCAACTGTGGAACCATGTCAATGTGTGGTCATTCAGTGCTGAGCAAGACAGCTTTTGTAGCAGTAAGTGATTAAATATTCTAGAAAAATGCATACATACTCACATCCTGCCCTACAGTGGCTTTGCCTTAGGCTGTAATATTTTGCACAATTATGTTAACCTGGTGTCTTTATGAAACCTTCCTTGTTGGGAAATATGGACACCATCTTGTGGTGCAGGAAAAGGGATACAGTCAGGGGATGCTATTAGTTTTAAATGCAGAGTTTGGACTGATCCAAGTTAATTGTGGATGTGCAAATGCTTTTAAATCCATACACAGTACAGGAGTAAATCATAGATTTCTCCTTTGACACTGTCTATTCAGTTACATGTGGTATTTTTTGAAAGAGTCTGCTGATTCCTTATTGGCTAAGTACAAAACTATCCATAATGATGAGACATAAGTGAATTATAGTGTTTGGATCAATGATAAATTTCTCCATATTATGAGTAGCTTGGTCTCATCTGTTATATATATTTTACACACTTAATGATCTGCCAACTTGCCTTGGTTGCTTTAAGTCTCATGAAGAAACTTGTCCCATGTTCAGGACATTTACTGGTTCACCTCATGATGAGATTCCCAGTGGTTTTGCCATCCATTATAGAACTGGTCCATTGTGGGAATTTGATAAGCATCTCTTATGGAACACTGATATCCACAACAGACCAGCGCCTATTAAAAGTCAATAATTATGATCAAGTCTTCCTGAATGGACAGGGCAATCTCTAGTTGTCTGAATCTGCTTGCCCCAAAACATCTATGTCCCATACTTGTATAGACTGAGATGAAGGCATGAACAAGCATGGCTACTGAGGACAAGTTTAGACTGAATGGCCATTTTGCTCTTTCCCAATCATAAATCTTATATATTAATTCAGTATTGCTGTAATGTGAGATTTATGTCATCAAACCATCAATATGCAGTTCTTTTGAGTTGCTGACAGGTTGTGCAGCCACCATGTTTTTTCCACTTGAAGGAATTTTTCCTGCCTCTCAAGGTGATGAAAATTCATGATTTTATTGCTAACGAGACTACCAAATTCGAAGAGATATCTCAACTCTAGGCTGGCTGAGTAAATTTCTATAAAACTGTGTTTTCTTATTTTTTTAAGGAGGCTGATATGGAAGAAATTTAGCTCCCTGATGATTTACCTAATATGGTTAAGACCATAGATCAACTGACCCGCATTAACTCTTGTCTCAGTTGTTGATGTCCAAATAACAAGGTTTATGATCTTCCAAACTGTGCAATTCTTCTTGGCAGTATTTTTTCACCGAGTTTTAAACAGAAGGTGGTGATCTTTAAGAAGCCAGCTATGGGGGCAAGCTGAACAACTTGTACCCAATTATTAATCTTCTTTGTATGAGTAAGGTTATTGTGAAAGTGGTTCATGTGCAGATATAGTCATATCTTACGTTTCATGACTGACTAGAAATATGCCAGGGTGAATTTAGATCACAGCATATCTCTGAGAGTGCCTCATCAGAGTGATTGTCTTCTTGATCATGAGGGTTCAGAGGTCATAGATGATCCTGGTTCTCCTTGAGCTCTCAGTGGCTTTAAACAGTGGATCATGATATCCTGATTATCCATCTGTGCATAAAGTCTAGTTTTACCTCCACAATGGTTGAGTGGTTTCCTTCTTATTTCTAAGGCTTTTCCTAATATTGTATGTTAAGGTGCTAATTTATCTGATGGCTACTTAATTTGTGTGCGAAGTTGCAGGGCTCAGTTCTTGCTCTGTTATTGCACTGATGTCATTAATGGTAGACATATTTGCTACTGCTGTTATCTGCTTTGCCAAAGGTATCCATCTATACAACTCATGTTTTTCAGGAGCATGTGACTGATCATCACTTTCATAGAAGACTGCATGGAGACCATACATACTTTAGCAGCCTTAAGTAATCTCAAACGCAATCAGTCAAGTAATGAGGTAATGGGGTAATACTGATGCATAACACCATTCTTCAAGTGCATGTCCCATCCCTCCCCCTATCATCTTTTATGCTGACCACAATTTGAAGTTTAAGCTTTGTGCGAAATAGGGAGACAATACTTGAAAATCTGTCAAGATGCTTGAAAATGACTCATAATTTGACCACCAGTTCAAAAAAATTCTTATTATGACTACATTTGAGAATGAGGCATACCATGTATATTGCATTTCTTGTCAATAAGCTATCTAATGTGTAAAAGTATATGCCCCAGCATATTACATTTGAAGACAATAGTTGTTAAGTCATCTTATTTTCACATAAGGAATATTTCTTGGATCAAAAAATTAATTCTATCTTTGGACTTTCCACAATGATGCATATTGTGATATATTCTCACCAAGATTAATGTCAGTAGTGTCTCATCTCAAACTTTTGTAACTGACAGGGGAAATTTGCAGAGTCTAAGCCTGCAGTATCAAGCAATATATTCCACCTAAAAATATCACAGACTTACTATAAGTAGCAGAGATGCATTGGGACCCCGTGAGTAGTGATTTCATGAACAATGCCCGCTTGCAAAGCTTGATTTAATTGTGTAACAGTGAGTTTCAGCAGACTTTTTTTTTGAACCCCAGTTTATTTTTTTCAAGGCAAGGACTCATTATCATTAAAACTCTCATGCCTGGTAGAAAGCTATTATGCAGCACTTTACCTGGCAATTGATGTTGTGACCTTGCATATCTTCAGTGGATGCAGAGTTCCGCTAGTAGAGTGTTAAGTGAAAGTTTTTGCACCAGTTCCACTACTCCTGTGTTGTTATATCTGCACTCACTGCCTGTTGTGGGGTATTAGCATTCATAATTTTAGTGTTAGTTTAGAAGTGCCCACATGTCCTCATCACACTCAACCTCAAGAGATTTATTTTTTCTGTTTAATCCTGCAAGACAGCTCAGATCATCAGGTGAGAGACTGCTGGTCCTTTCTTTAGTCAGAAATCTCTTTGCCAGTCCTCTGGAAGTAATTACCTTCCCTGATTCAACCATATGAAACTGAAGTTTCCTATTTCCCAGGTCCCCTAAAGGCAACTCACTTGGTAGATTTTATCATATTAAAATAGAAAGCAATCTGAATAACTTATTTTTAGCTATAACTTTTATGTTCTTTTAGCCTTGTATCATACAATGCTTAGGACTAAGCACATTAATAACTTAAAAATTAAAAATAAAGTATAAAGATTACATTTAAAACATGTCAATAAGCTGCAGTTTTATTTATAGATGGATCCACAAAATCTTTCATATCACGAGGGGTTCACCACATTAGAGAAGTCTTAAGTTCTAGCCTCTCACATTCATAACATAAGGATATACAAATCAGTTCTTGGGGTAATAGTCACAGCTGGGCATGTACCAAAAAACAATTATTTATATACTTTCTTAACATTGTGAGAACATACAGAGAAAAGTAATTGTGGAAAATAATAAACATGAAAACATGGCAAGAAAACATATAAACCAATACAACATCCACAAAGAATTTCACTAAAAAAGTGAGTAACTGCACTTTTAATCTAGAGGAAAAAAAAAACTCATCTGATTCCTGTCAAAGTCACAAGTTGTCACTTTGCAGGTGTTATAAAAT